>NC_092227.1:12513113-12680613 GCF_036320965.1 Panulirus ornatus | reverse complement strand
ATGTGTGGAAGTCGAGAACATTATCTCGGAAAGCAAAAATGGGTATGTTTGAAGGAATAGTGGTTCCAACAATGTTGTATGGTTGCGAGGCGTGGGCTATGGATAGAGTTGTGCGCAGGAGGATGGATGTGCTGGAAATGAGATGTCTGAGGATAATGTGTGGTGTGAGGTGGTTTGTAAGTAATGTAAGGGTAAGAGAGATGTGTGGAAATAAAAAGACCGTGGTTGAGAGAGCAGAAGAGGGTGTTTTGAAATGGTTTGGGCACATGGAGAAAATGAGTGAGGAAAGATTGACCAAGAGGATATATGTGTCGGAGGTGGAGGGAACGAGGAGAAGTGGGAGACCAAATTGGAGGTGGAAAGATGGAGTGAAAAAGATTTTGAGTGATCGGGGCCTGAACAAGCAGGAGGGTGAAAGGCGGGCAAGGAATAGAGTGAATTGGATCGATGTGGTATACCGGGGTTGACGTGCTGTCAGTGGATTGAATCAGGGCATGTGAAGAGTCTGGGGTAAACCATGGAAAGTTGTGTGGGGCCTGGATGTGGAAAGGGAGCTGTGGTTTCGGGCATTACTGCATGACAGCTAGAGACTGAGTGTGAACGAATGGGGCCTTTGTTGTCTTTTCCTAGCGCTACCTCGCACACATGAGGGGGGGGGGATGGTATTCCATGTGTGGCGAGGTGGCGATGGGAATGAATTAAGGCAGACAGTGTGAATTGTGTGCATGGGTATATATGTATGTGTCTGTGTGTGTATATATATGTGTACATTGAGATGTATAGGTATGTATATTTGTGTGTGTGGACGTGTAGGTATATACATGTGTATGGGGGTGGGTTGGGCCATTTCTTTCGTCTGTTTCCTTGCGCGACCTCGCAAACGCGGGAGACAGCGACAAAGCAAAATAAATAATAAAATAATATATATATCCTCCCCTCTCATTATTTTTTAAAATTTTCCAAAAGAAGGAACAGAGAAGGGGGCCACATGAGGATATTCCCTCAAAGGCCCAGTCCTCTGTTCTTAACGCTACCTCGCTAATGCGGGAAATGGCGAATAGTATGAAAAAAAAAAAAAAAAAAAAAAATATATATATATATATATATATATATATATATATATATATATATATATATATATATATATATATATATATATACGGTGATATTCAATAATTACTAGAGTCAAAAAGTCAGTGTTTGTATATATAATAATACAGTTTTCATGAAGCTCTGAGACCTGGTACCCAATACAGAATGGAAGGCTTGAAGTAGCAATGTGCTCTTCATTAGCTTCGTTGCACACTAACGGATGCTGATGATGGATAATACTACATGCTTAATGAACAGTGATTCCCAGGGAACGAACGGCCGCGCGGTATATTTGACTCTTTAAAGCTCAGCGAAAGCAGGGAGGGCTAAAAAGAAAATTCAATTTACCGCGACTCATCGCCCGCCATGTAAATTCACCAGCAGATTGCGTGACGTGCCGGTGGAAGGTTGATATGGCGATAGTTTGTAAGCGCAATCAAGGTTGGAAGCGCTCGGTATGACCCTGGGACTGGGTCGACCAGACTCTTGCAAGAAATACTGAAGGCATTCCTCGGTGATCTTTACCCCGGGGAAAAAAAAAAAATCCTTTCATCATTGATTGCGGGAAGATAATCAGAGCGAGAGATCAATACCCAGAATCCCCCCACCCACCTCCGAGTTGACCTGGGTGCATTCCCTTCAAGCTGCTGATGATGACGTTGCTGTCAGTCGATACGACAAGGACGGCAAGACTGCAAAGCCAATGCGGGCTGAGTGAGGGAGGGAAGTGAATGTATGTGTACAGATGGATCGTTACTCTTCTCCACTTATTGTGGAGGTCTGCCATTAATGGCTTCGTCTCTTTCGAGAGTCATCCCTAAACCATCAACACTTCTCTTAAAATGTTTCTAGATACAGTTACAGGCGTACAGTACAACAATGGCCCAAAGCTTAACATGACTGACACATGCAGACCTACTGCCACGACCAGTGGGGGTATATGTGGAGGAGCTCATTCTATAAATACAGTTGAGGAAATATCCATGCGACATGAACAGATGACGGGTCGTTTCGTACCCAAGTCGTGTCGTCCCTGGTCGTGTCGCCCGCGCCGCTTGGAAAATACTGTGGTTAGCAGCACGCAAGATGTTTATAATGATCTAATAGGACGCTGTCAGAACGGACGAATACGGATGACACCGCAAGAGCACACGGGAGGACGTCCATAACCTACTTACTGGAATCCTGGCCATCAAGCATATTCGCTATATGTCATGCGGGGCCTCACACCCTCCTGCAGGCTCAGAGGCTTACAATGTAAAGGATCTTTCCTTCCACTTCGTCCTCGGCCTACCCCTCCCGCCTGTTCCCTCCACTTCTGACACGTATACCCTCTTAGCCAGTAACAGCCCCATTCAGCACGCCCTCCTCAGCCTTCTCAACCATACTCTTTTGGATACCATACTTTTATGTTGCCCTGTCATTCCCTACTTGACTAACTCCCCATACATTTATACACTGTCCTCAAGCATTTCGTTTCCAACACGTTCATCCATTTCCTGTAAATTTTCATTTAGGGGCCGAAACGTCGCATCGAAACAGCATGTCGGAATCACCATAATACCTTTCGAACATAAGCATATGACCTTACAAACAGAGGGACCTCTCTTTCCACACTCTCTTCAACTAACCCAGCATCTTTGTTCCATCACCCTCCCTATGGCTCGCTTCAGCTCCCATATTTCCGTCCGTTGCCACATCCATTCCCAGATGTCGAAAACATTCCACCTCCTCCAAGTTCACTCCATTCAAACTCGCTCAAACCCATCTGTCTCTCTTCTCTGCTAAACCTCATTACCTAACTTTTATTCCCATTAACTTTCAACTTTCTCCTTTCACACAGTCCCAGACTTAGACACCAGAGCTTTGCTCTTGTCTGCCACCAGAGTCGTGTCACCGGGAACCAGCTTGTATATATATATATATATATATATATATATATATATATATATATATATATATATATATATATTTATACATCATCCCTGGGGATAGGGGAGAAAGAATACTTCCCACGTATTCCCTGCGTGTCGTAGAAGGCGACTAAAAGGGAAGGGAGAGGGGGGACTGGAAATCCTCCCCTTTCGGTTTTTTTTTTTAATTTTCCAAAAGATGGAACAGAGAAGGGGACCAGGTGAGGATATTCCCTCAAAGGTCCAGTCCTCTGTTCTTAACGCTACCTCGCTAACGCGGAAAATGGTGAATAATATATATATATATATATATATATATATATATATATATATATATATATATATATATATATATATATATATATATATATGTATTGGAAAAGATCACAACTGAGCGCGTGATCTAGTGATATACAACGAAGAGACGTAGCGGGGACGCTATCTGGTAAACAATCACGACCCGATTGGAGGTTGAGTTCGTTCAAATCTGGCAACATGCTTATCATAAGATTTATTATGTAGACAAGAAAGGGAACTGTTTACAAATTTTAGCAACAATAAAGCTATCCAATTTGTATAAACCTTCACTAATAATGATGTTACAATTCTTTGTGTATACAATAGAAGATTCAGTGATATTTCTCGTGGTAAAGCAATTAGAGTTAATAACTGAGATGGCAATAATCCAGTCAATACAATTATCATAATTCATAACAGGATAAAACAAGGCATTTGATTCTTGTCCTGATTCTTATTCTATATTCATTTTGCTTAAGTCTAACAGAAAGATCCTTACCAGTTGGCCCAACATAAAACATATCACAATTATTATATGGTACTCTATAAACACAGCCTGCAAAACTATCTAATGAGTTACTGATTAAGATAATCTTTATAGTATTGTTGTTGCTGAAGGCAACATTTACATAAGAGGATTTAAGCAAGCATTCCAGCCCATGGAAGAGGCCTACCTCTTCTCCTGGTCCCCAACCTCACAGCCAAAGTAAAGAGTGTAGACTTTCCTGATGATCGGGGTTAAGGTATGCTTCTCTGACAAAGAGTCCCCTTTCTATAAACATAAACGGTACCTGCACTTTTCACTTACTTTGCACAACTGGATCAGTACACTTCAAAAGAGTGACAGAAAACCAACGCACAGCAATGCAACAAGCCATCTCCAACTCGAATATAGACCTAGGGATTCAAAACGACAACTGCATGACAAGAGCACGACACAAAGAGAATGTTGGGGCACAAAAGACAGACACTTCAGGAAACGAGTGCGACAGGTGCACGTGCATTAAGCGACTCCCTGGAAGGAAATGACAAGCAGCAAGTAAGGGGATGCAATACCTGGATGCACATTGCATCATCCACCGCTCACGAACCTCAAGGTGGCCAGATGTTACCTCAAAGCCACACAACGACAAAACCAATGCAAATCGTACACACTGGGACCCACCCCATATCTTCAGAACTACGAATGATTAACAAGTTTTAAGCGTCATATTCTTGGTCAGCACCCTGAAATTAGTAGAAATTACCTACTTTCATTACCGAAACATTATTAGCTGTTGTTCAGAGTAAACGCGATGGAGGGGACAACATGGCAAAATGCATCAAAACTGTGATGACCCCATAAACGAGAGAACTTGAATCTAGAAAAACAGGTAATATAAACAGCTCCGAACATTCCTAGAAGCTAAAACTTTGTCAAACATCGCTCGCACCAACGAGGGAGCGAATGAATGAAAATTGTCAATGGATTCAATCAACACACATACACCTTTAACCAAACCGTAGAAAAGTATCAGCAAAATCTCTCATTCCTCTTCTGTCAATGGGTATCAGGCGATGTACGAACTCCTCAGTGAAGCTTGTGAGGCAGCAGCAAATATATCAACGTTAGCAAAGTGTGAGGAGACTAAAGCGTAGCAGCCATCAGAGATACGTTAGCAGCAGATGGGAGCACAGGTCCGCGAGGTAGTGTAAGAGTTGATAATATTTTCTCTAGCCGTATAATGTTACCCATTAACGCTTGTGTTGATAATTGCCGGCGGCCTCTTCCCAGGAGACAGTTTCTTAGTACAGGTGTTGGTATAGATGGCTATGACGTATGGCTGATGGCTGTGTCGGCTGTGATGGCTTTTGTAAGACATACATCTGAGGGTGTGTGTTTAAGTGTGAATACAATGTCAAAATGAAGGCTACGGTTGTACTCAGTTGTTTGGATGAAAGTGGATGTGTGAGGGATGTTTGCATTTAGTCATATGGCTTAGCTGTAACGCTTGAGTGACTATTGACTGTTGTTAGATGTGGGTGTGATGGTTGACTATAAAGTTCGTTTATGACTTGCGGTTGAACATGAGTGAGGAGCGACGACGTATTGCTGAGCAGCGCACTGCTGGGTGTAGGGATACAGTGGATTGTGTTATTCGGTCAGTATGTACGGGTAAGAGTATTGCTACGAGTGGCGTTGAACGCGTGATCGTAACTGAATCTACTGCTGGGGAAAAGAATACAACTGCGAGTGTGTTGATAGCACGCTGATGTGTGCAGGAGCGTATTGCTGGAAGAAAACATACTGTTGAGTACACTGTTGTGTGAACACGTATGGCTTAGTGCACTACAGTACTGGATTCCGGTATACCGGGGTGAATGCATGACTTAGTGCAGACGTATAGCTAAACCGTGATCTGAGACTTCGAGTCTGCTGATGAGTGCTAACGTATGGTGTAATATATCGCAGGGAAGAAACTTATGTTATGTTAAAGTGTAGAGATAAGTCTGAAAAAAGAAGGATAATCTTGTAAATAGTCACTGCAAAATGGTCGTAAAAGGCTGATATAAACGGCTCTTGAGACTTTGCAGAAAGTTGTGCAGACCCATCGTCATTAGCAAGCTGGCTCTAGCCACACAGGTCTTCCTGGACGGCGTCCAGCATGCACCTCTCTCTCTCTCTCTCTCTCTCTCTCTCTCTCTCTCTCTCTCTCTCTCTCTCTCTCTCTCTCTCTCTCTCTCTCTCTCTCTCTCTCTCTCTCTCTCTCTCTCTCTCTCTCTCTCTCTCTCTCTCTCTCTAACAGAACCCCATGATTACCAAGTTTAACTTGTGATAAGAGACGAGACACCACTCTACCATGTCCTTTGATTATCATCCTGAGCTATGAGGTAAAAAACTTAAGAATTCTTTCTCGCCAGAAGAAAAAGAAGAAAAAAAACAGCATGAAGAGTGAGGAGCAATAAGGGGAGCAACGAGAAGTAGTGAGGAGTTGTGAAGAAGAATTCGTAAGCAGAGGTACAGAGGGGAAAGGTAATAAGGAGGAACACTGATGGAAAACAACGAGAAAGGGTAATGGAAGGTGGTTATGAGGTGGGGGAGCAAAGATGTATACTAGTTAGGTTAGTATGACAGGCAAAAGTAAAAGGGTTAGTTAGTGAGAGGTGGGTAGAGAGCAGAGGGTAACGAGAAGTGGCTAATGAAGAGGGAACATAGAGAAGGAAAGCAATGATGATGGGACAGCAGGAGAGAGGATGGTGAGGACAGGTTTAAAGCGGAGGTTACGAGGAACGGCACAGCTGGCAGAAGTCAACGGTGAGGATTAGGTAATGTGAGGAGAGGAATAAAGAGTTGATACGGTGGGCGGGGTAGGAGTTCTTGGGGAGAGCCAGTGATCAAGGAGGGAAAATAAGGAGGGAACAATGACGATGGATAGGGAGTACGGAGTAGGGACAAGGAATCAGGGTAAGCAACCTGGGTAGTAATGAGAGATTGCACTATCATCCGTAACACCTGAAGTACAACACTGTAAGAAAATGACCCGTCTTTTTGTGTCCTTCATCTGTGACCCCACTTCAGCTCACACTGGATAATTCATTTCCTCTGAAACATCTTCAAGCACTCAATATGACGTCGAACTTACACTTGACACGACAAACTTCAAGTCTTTTTTGCTTCCAGACGGTGCTTCATATGCATTCCCTCGAGATACTCGACTGATACGCGCGCTTGCCTCCTCCCTCTAACGTATGCAAAACATACGTTACACATCATCATCGATGATGATGGCATACGTTTCTGATACACCCTTACGCTGTATCGGGTCATTCTGAGGGATTTCCGCCTCTGAAGCTATTTGACTTCTCCCGGACTTACCTTGCGCGGCATTATCATAATTCTCCTTAAACCAACCTCTTGCCTACCAGACGTTCTGCTTGGTCGTCCCATCGAAAGAGTTGAGTTTTAGCCATCCTAACTTTTCTAATATAATTTTTTTTTTTCCCCTGACCCGAAGTGACATTTACATCTGCTATTACTGTTAGCCATGCGACAGTGCTCACTGCTGCTACCAATTCCTCTGCTACAGCAGTGTCCACCGATGCACAGACGTTCAATGCTGCACCGATGTCCACTGGTGTCCAGTGGCCACCGCTGCACCAGTACTCCTGGCTGCGCTGGTGCCCGCTGGTGTCCTGTGTCCAGTACTGTACCAATGTCCATTGTTCCATCTGTGTCGCTGCACCGGTGTCCCTCGCTGAATCCATCAGTGTCCACCGCTGAAAAGATGTCCCTCGCAGCTTCAATGTCCATCACTTGAAGATGTCCCATGCGGCATCAGTGGCCATCACTGCGACAGTGTCCCCTGCTACACCAGTGTTCATCACCGCGACAATATTTCACCGTGATAGCGTTCATTGCTACACCAGTGTTTGGCGCTTCATCTACTGCATCAGTGTCCACTTTTCTGCTAGCTTCCATCGCCGCATTAGCGTCCAGTGCTGAGCTAGGTGTCCACTGCCGTTTGTGTTCTCTGTTGTACCGATGTTCGCTGCCTAGTCAGTGTTCACTGCTCTGCCAATGTACAATGCTGTACTACTGTCCGCTGCTGTGCTAGTTTCCACAGCTGTGCTAGTGTCCGCTGCTGTGCTAATGACTACGGCTGTTCCAGTGTATACTTCTGTATCAGTGTCCACCTCTCTACTAACTTCCACTGCAGCATGAGTGTCCAATGCTGCATTAGTGTCCAATGCTACGCCAGTGGCCACTGTTGCATAACTGTCCACTGTTGTAATATTGCCAACAGCTGTATCAACGTCTACTGCTGTGCTGGCTGGTTGGTGTCTTGCTTGCATGTTCATGGGCTACACAGTTTCACGTCCATTGGTTCTTAGCATATACAAAATTGCTGGAGTTTGGCTCCATACATGACAGACACGTATCAGCATCAGGGATCGTCGAAATTCAGTATTTCGTTAAACACTGACCCCAGTCACCCTCAGCATCGAGAGCCACAGTCACCCTCAGCATCGAGAGCTCCAGTCACCCTCAGCATCGAGAGCCCCAGTCACCCTCAGCATCGAGAGCCACAGTCACCCTCAGCATCGAGAGCCCCAGTCACCCTCAGCAAGCATCAAGGGCTCCCATTTATTTAAGGTCGTTAATTGACAGTTGTTTATATTTCAATTTCAGTCCAGCTCTGTCAACAGTTTATTGATCGTTCCGTTTTCAAAAATGCTTGGTATTCAGTTTGAATAATCGACAAAATTTGATGGCATGATTATGTAAACAATACGTTCTGAATATGAAGTGAGAACACAGGTCACAATTGGGTAACTAAACAAAAGCTCGTGAATCAGTGATGGGCATATATATATATATATATATATATATATATATATATATATATATATATATATATATATATATATATATATATAGGTGTTACTTGACTGCCCCTGCTGAAAGCGACATAGCGAATGAAAAGTCACCTTTGGCGACGCTGTATGATTGGCAAGGCTGTTTCCTTGTCAAAGAACTATTCACCTTAAAGGAGTCTACATTTTCCTGCTACTGAAAGTAGCGCTATTATCACTCTACCTCGTGTTTGCTCATTAATGTATGAATGTATGTGCATGTATGACCTGACACATTTTATAGGACAGGGTTTTTCACTCCTTCCAAAATTCGTAGATACTTTCTCTTTTCTCTTCTTTTTCCCTTCTATTAATCTCTCTGTATTTCATTGGTGGCTCGGCCTTAATATGGACATTTGCCCGTGATTGAAGCCTCCAACGTATATAAAAAAGAGGAATGTGTATGTTTGCATCTACTCTTAGAGGCATGTGTGTGTGTGTGTGTGTGTGTGTGTGTGTGTGTGTGTGTGTGTGTGTGTGTGTGTGTGTGCACGCGCGCCCGCATATATATACATATATTTCTTCCCAAGTATTTCTCCGAGAACATGAAAGCCTGCAAGTTGACTCTCATCACGAACACCAGCCTCTATCACCGGTACGTGGCAGGCAAAGGCCTTCCTTCCTCCTCCAAATGGTGTTCTACACCAGCATTTCCCCAGGCGGTGGTATGTGAGGGCCGTGTGTAATGTTAGCTAGTCCCAGGCCTCTCTTCATGCCCACAATGCAACTATCATCAAGAAGATACTGAGCACAAACCACCACTCAGTTGCTCTGCACTCTCTACACAAAAGACGCACATACATCATCACAACACTTTATGTCCTGTGGTCACGACCGATGGACGTGGCCAGCTTTCTCAGCGCTGCAGGAGCCTCATAAAGATATAAGGGACTCCTGGGGCAGGAAGTAAGGAAGTAAGTATGAGAAATTCCAGTCATATGTATAAAGAATATCAACACAGTGACTCTTCAATGAATCTGAATTCGTCTATTCGACACACATTTCTCTATGGTAAGTAAAGCATCAAATGTAACATATATTGAAAATGTAAGCATTGTATCATTTTCAACTGAGATCTTACACGTCAGAGTGGAACACATAGCGGAAGAAAAACCGAAACTAGTTCGTTTGGCTCAGTCTTGCTAAGGTAAATGATAATGGTGTATATACTGATACACATTTTGTGTGGGTTGGATGAATTCTTTCGACCCGCCAATACTAGTACAAGACTTTCTTGATAAACTAATGAACTGTATTAGAATAATGATAGTGAGGCAAGGTGAAGGAAAACATCTAAAGAGAATTTAAGTGTCAAAGAATGAGGCAAGGTTAAAAGAAAATATTTAATGAGAATCTAAGTATTAGAGACTGAGGCAAGGCGAAGCAAAATATCTAAAGAGAATTTAAGTGTCAAAGAGTGAGGCAAGGTGAAAGAAAATATCTAAAGAGAATTAAAGTATTAGATAGTGAGGCAAGGAGAAAGAAAGCATTTAAAGAGAATTTAAGTATTAAAGCGTGAGGCAAGAAAGAAAATATCTAAAGAGAATCTAAGTATCAATTAGTGAGGCAAGGCGAGGAAAAATATTTAAAGAGAATTTAAGTGCTGAAGTTGCGATTATGATTTATGCTAAGGAAACGATATAAGATCAGAGGAATTTATTCACCATGAAATCATCAGGTAAATAAAACACGTAGAGTATATCTGTAACAAACGGCTTATGTGGGGAGAAGAAATAGGAATCATAAGACAGTAATGAAAACAACAGTGATGTGAATTATATTTTTCGTGAAAGTTTATGGAAAAACTATATATCGTGTGGCACAAGAGTGACGTGAATAGCATTTTACACAAAAGTCAACAGAAAAAAAAGGAGAACATATAAAGTGTGGCAAGTGAGAAACGAGGTATAGAAAGACTTACGGAAGAGTAGAAAAAAGTATGATTTATGTGAGTGGACAGAAAGAGTTGAGAGAAAAATTACAAGTGATTTATGTGGGAGAGACGTCAAAAAAAATGAAATGCAACGGAGAAGCAAGTATTTTTCTTTCTATATTTGGTTAGTCTTGGTTTGTAATTATGGTTAAAGGGAATAATAAGGGAAAGGAATATGACACTTGAACACTTGTGGAGTGGATCAGGGAGATATACATACTGCTGAAACATCTAGGCTAGGAGAATCTGGCTGGCCAGCTACCACAGTCACAGTTATGATGGCTTTCGTAGCTAAATGTGGGATCATATTTCGGAAGGATAAGAGAAATAACGAGATATGATTACATTACACTGGCGAGTGAAGGAACCAACTGACGTAGAGGTACATATCAAGACTGAAGGAGTGCAGTCACACTGATTACCAAATAACCACGAGAGTGGTGAGGGTGGAGGAGCTGGAGGAGACGAAAGAGTAGAGTCAACGGCTCTGCGTTTGTACCAACGGCGAGAGAGAGAGAGAGAGCAGGTCCGCTGAACAACGAGTGGCAGAACAGACAGAGAGACAGACAGACAGCGCGAAAGTCCACGGTGCTGAAGTGGAGAGATAGAGAGAGAGAGAGAGAGAGAGAGAGAGAGAGAGAGAGAGAGAGAGAGAGAGAGAGAGAGAGAGAGAGAGAGAGAGAAGGCACTAAGTAAAAAAAAAGATAAAGAAATCGAGAATGGAAAGGAACAAAGGTGAACATTTGGACGACTGTCAATTACGAGGAAAATGTGGATGGGGGCGGGAAGGGAAGGAGGGTGTTAAAAAACGAAGGATAGACCATAGTCATTATCCACCTGTGTCAGGAGTATCATAGGGTTTAATGGTCGTTCATCATCAGTGTCAGTCTGGTTAATAAGCCCCGCGGATGATTGACGACCTGAGGTGACGTCACACCCTGTCCTCTTTCGCAGGAGCCCGGGGCTTTCCCGGCCAAGTTGACTGCTTCGTGCGCGTGAGGATATAATGCCCGATCGAGCAAAAGGGTAAGAAAGGGATGCGGAGACAAGAAGAGCGCGGCTGAGAGAGCTCTTGAAGAGGGCGTGCGCTGAAATGGTCAGGTCGTACGGAGAGAGTGAGCGGACGGACGAGGTGGGGTTGACGAAGAAGACAAATGCGTCAGAAGTGGAGGGGACGAGGGGAAGCGGGGAGAATGACAGAGGAGCACTTTCCTTTATCATCGTTGGTGAGATGTGTGGCAGGATGGTTCTAAAATGATCGTGTTTAGATGTATAGATGAAGCCCTTGTTGGTGAAGATCAAGGTGGGTTTTAGGAAGGAGAGCAGGTCTATAAAATCAGATTCTTACACTCTGACAAATTAGCAAAGTGTGTAGCATTAATGAAATTAGAAAAAAAAGGCAAAACATCAACAGGGAAGCAGTGCATGTGTTAGCGTGAATGGGAGTATGAATGAGTCGTTTGAAATAATGACTGGAGTGTGTCAAAGCTGTTATAGCACTATGATCATCTACGGTGTTGAAAGATGAGGCATTCCACGAGACGACAGCTCGGTGGGTCGATTGTCGTCTAATCATGGACCAGACAAAATAGTATTCCCACAGCTGTCGTAGCAGATGGTACTGCGTTGGTAGCCAAATTAAAGGAAAAGCTAGACAGAATGGCAGACCGTTTCGAATATGGAGGAGGACAGTGATGGTGAACACGAACATAAATTACACTCTAGCTTTTGAAAGGGGTGGGTGACTGCAGCGTAATATCAGTCTCCAAGGAGAAGAACACTAAGTTATTGTTTAGGTCGAAACATTTAAGAGTAAACCTTGTTTGGGATGATAGTGGTAAAACGAAAGTGAGAAGTAGAGTCAAGAAATGAAAAAAAAAAAAAAGGTGCACTAAAATGGAGTTTAAAATGGAGTTCCTCGGGTTTAGTACTCGCATGTCACTTCTGCAACAGCGGTATACTCGAAGTACGGACAAGTCTGTCAGACATGGTTCCTGAAAGACGAATTAGGTTATACACATCTTAAACATTTAGTGTGTGACTGACATTCCATCAGTAAAACGAAAAAAAAATGGTGATTTACAACACCAGTAACACTCGTGTGATGTCACCATGGCTGTTTGATCTGTTTATGGATAGGGTGGTGAGGGAGGTAAAATGCAAAGGTCTTAGATAAAGGAGCGGGTATGGTTGGCTGAGGACCTCGGCAAAACTCAGAGTAAGAAATGTTTACATCGAATATGTCTATGTGAGCTGCTTCCGATCTAGGCAGGTAAAGGCATACTAACTTGAAAGTCCTTCGCTGCCTCTTCTGCAAAATAATCTTTTTACTATACTGGAAGTTGTGGCTATCTTTTTCTGCCACACCTTGGCAGGGAACGAAAATTTATGGGATTGGACCCAACTGGGCGCAAAAAAAAGTAGGCCAGTCACCAGTTCTTATAAGGTTAAAGCTAATAGAGCCTTCTATCACCAGTTTAGATAATTTAGTTGCCTATATGTATCAGAAAAGAAGGAAATATCATAATAAGAGCAGTATCTCTGTCAGTTTATATATAACAACACATACACATGTTAGCAGATTTATCTACAACATACATACATACCCGTCTAAACTTGTCCGGTGTTTTCAGGCCTCTAAAGTGTTGCCAGGACAGCCTGCAACACAACGTGCCTTACTCCGTGATCAGCAGCAAGTTGACCTGAAGCATCATACGCCTGGTGTACATCGGTGTCTCGGGATCTCCGGGAAAGTTTACAGTAACGCATGCTCCGTGTACCGTAGTAGTAGTATCCCACTAACAAGCGTGTTGTCTACGCGCCCATAGTGCCTCATATATCCGGGTGCTGTAATCCTTTGAATACGTGCCTCGCATAATCAGTCCAGCCTTCAATGTTCAAGGTGTACGTACGCTCTGAGAGACAACATGGTTTCAGGGGAAAGCGGGTCTCGCATTACAAATTCTAAAGACAGAATTCTTTGGCGGGGTGAGCTCCGCCTTAGATCAAGGGAGATGGTAAAAGGATGATTTTGTGAATCTCTCGCCGGAGCGTCACTTCAGAACCACTGTGAAAGAGGTAAATCTGCAGCCGGCAAATATGAGAATTACACTGACAGTTATATGGATAAGGAAAATTCTGTCAAATAATCTACAATAAGTATGTTGAATCAAAGCTGATCTATGCCTCTCAAGAAATGAGTCCCACAAGTGTTAAACTCCCACCACGTAAACTACAAATCACACACACATACACACACACACACACACACACAAACAGAAAAACATACACCAATATATTCTCATGCATAAACACAGGCACAAACACTTCGCCTCCACATACACACACTCATGGGAACAGACATATACAGTACTGTGCTTGGAAATCACACTTGGAGTTCACCTCAACAAGTAAACTATATATTGAACACTTATACTCTACAGTATCACTGGTGTAAAGTGGACGAATGGGCTAAACATTTCTAAGTTCAGTCTCTCTTAAATCAGCTGTTCTCTCTGCTTCAGACGGGAACATGACAGGGAATGAGCGAAGTTAAACCCACAGTGAATCACGAGGAACTCCAAACTTTTCGCGGGTAAACTGAATCATATTCTTTGTTCTGAGATTCTCCCGGCCATTAATTATGAGAGGCATTTTTGACGTTAATCACAACACCGGAACAAGATGGTCCATATATTACTCAAACTGTCAGGGATTTTTCAATCCTCCTGTGAGACATGGACGTATGATTTGCATAACTTATGATCGGTGCCAGAGAGAGAGTTGCTCCGGGTTCAAGTGACTGTGACAATAACTTAATGGAATATTGATTCTGTGAGATGGATCATCGGATACCTATGAATGCAAAGGGTATTTTTCACTTTCAGCACACGCTTAAGAAAACGTTGGAGCATCGCAAAAGTTCAACGTTTCCGAAATCATGCATACTTTTTTTTCTCTCTCTCATTCGGTCGCTGTAACGACTCTGCACACTCTATCACTTCACACACCATCGTAAAGGTGGTCCATCCATGCTAAATCTACCATTCCTGACGCCAGGTTAATCACCCTTTATTTGAAAGCTCTGTGTATGCCACTACACCTCTCAACCGCCGCTGTCTCACACACAAGACATATTCAACAGACTTATAGCACCTTGCCCTCACATAACTGCATTGTATGGTCATTCCGCCAGTCCTCACGCACCAGCATAAACCTACCGTGGTTGTTTAGTGGTTCGTGTTGCTGACCGTAATTCAGGCACGGATGAGCCTAAGTTCGAATCCTTGACATGGCAGTTGGCCCACAGCCATCTCACCTGTTCACTCTCCCCTCGAAGCGGGTCGATAAATGAATACATGGGTTAGGTTAGGGTAATATGAAGAATAAAGATAAATAACAGTTTATTGGATCTGGGCAGCCATTCTGCTGAAAATATACAGCCCAGGTGTTACAGATATTATAGAACTTAGAGATTCTGAAACTAATTAACTAATCAAAATAAGAGCTTAAGATCAAGATGGGCTGAATATCTGCACACTTTGAAAAAGCCAGGATGGCAGCTGCATGGGAATGTTTACACAGTAAATATTGTCGTTTATACTACATGCTCGCAGATGAGCAGTACGTGAAGAACAGTAGTTGACATACCACACTGCCTAACTAACAGACGCTGACCTGTTCGCTAGCTTCGCTAAGCACTTGTTCTTATGACGTTCACAAGGGGAGGTCTTAGGACTGCTCTCATATCGGCTTGTACGAACTCTGATTGGAATGCGTCGATTGCGGTAACGAACGGTGGTCCGTAACATGGATGTGTCAGCAGTTAATGATTGCCAAACCGCCGAGTTAACCGGCGGTGTTATTCAGAATTGGTGGACAGCTTCAGTCAGATGAGGGCTCTTGGGAGGTGGTGTAAGATGGGCCCAGGATGGTTCTGCTCTCTCTCTCTCTCTCTCTCTCTCTCTCTCTCTCTCTCTCTCTCTCTCTCTCTCTCTCTCTCTAGCTGGTCCCTCTGTGTAGCTGTTAGTGAGGAGGACCAGCTGGGGAGATGTAGGTGAGCTTGGGTAGAATGAAGGTGATACAGACATTCCTGAGCTCAAATGGCGTGACGCCTAGTCATTTCAGTCGGCGGAGAAGGTACAGACAGTATGAGGAAGATTTGATGAGTGCAGACATGTGACTTCCAGTTTAAGCCATCGTCAATAACGATACCAAAAGAAGTCTCTAACTACCAGGAGCACGTCAGGGCCTAGTGTGATGTCAGGGATCAGGATGTGGTCTACACCCGGGTTGATGTGCATCATTACAGTCTTGGTGTGGTTGATGGTGACGTCGTTGACCGTAGTCGACTCTTGAAGGCTGTTGATGACCTGCTGAAGGGCAATGACGTCGGGAGAGGTCTTGTGGATAAGTGATGCCAAAGGAGGTGTCGTCTACGTACTTCCAGCGGCAGCTTCAGTCTCTTAGGGCATCGCTGATAAGAATGAGAAAGCAGAAGAGCTTCATCTTAGTCCCCTTGGTACCACACACACACACACACACACACACACACACACACACACACAGCGTGAGAACCTGCTGCAGTTCTCCCCCACTTCCCCCCGTTGCGCTCGCCAGGGTTCTATAAAAGAGCAAGTGCCAGGGCTGAGTAGCACTAACCCTGTGCTAGCCGCTACAGCTCCGGTATGATCTCGCACCAGGTCCTCCGTGCGTGGCGGGCTTCCTGCTTCGATCTTGTGAGTTGAAGGTGACTTCCCATGACTCAACGCAGCATACTTGTTCGTTGTCTTCACGAACACTCACGGTAGCGAATTGTGTTGCGTCAGAGGAGTGTGGAATGTTCATCATGAGGTTGATCGGTGTTGCGTCCTGAGGTGTGTTAAGGTGTTTCTAGCTTTTGTGGCTTTTTCTTTCGCCAACAATCAAGTGTGTCGTCATGAGGCCATTATGTAGCTGCTCCATCGTTATAAGAGCTAAGGGCGTTAAGGAACCAGTTTTCCCTGAATGGCGCTTGTTAGGAATTCTCACATCGTCGTTAGCAGAAGCAGATAGGGAAACAGAGAAAATATTCCTCTTCCCAAGATATATATTTCCGAGAGGCGATATCAGTGAATTGTTAGAAACGTCGTACGTACGAGTGTAGTCCCAGAAGAATCATTAGTAAAGACTAGTATATATATATATATATATATATATATATATATATATATATATATATATATATATATATATATATATATATATATATATACTAGTCTTTACCAATGATTCTTGTGGGACTGTGTAGGTATGTATATTTGCGTGTGTGGACGTATGTATATACATGTGTATGGGGGTGGGTTGGGCCATTTCTTTCGTCTGTTTCCTTGCGCTACCTCGCAAACGCGGGAGACAGCGACAAAGCAAAAAAAAAAAAAAAAAAAAAATATATATATATATATATATATATATATATATATATATATATATATACATATTTTTTTTTTCTTTTTTCTTTTAAACTATTCGCCATTTCCCGCGTTAGCGAGGTAACGTTAAGAACAGAGGACTGGGCCTTTTTTGGAATATCTTCACCTGGCCCCCTCTGTTCCTTCTTTTGGAAAATTAAAAAAAAAACGAGAGGGGAGGATTTCCAGCCCCCCGCTCCCTCCCCTTTTAGTCGCCTTCTACGACACGCAGGGAATACGTGGGAAGTATTCTTAATCCCCTATCCCCAGGGATAATATATTTATATATATATATATATATATATATATATATATATATATATATATATATATATATATATATATATATACATATATATATAGAATACGCTCCTCCTTGCTGGAACCCCTACAAACGTGTGGATAACAGGATGACGTTAAGTCTCGTAAATAGACCGTGTATGGCTGGAGCTGACAGCCGACCACCTGCCCCTCACAGCCTCCTTCATTAACCTCTGGCTACCACCTGCATCCGTCCTCCTTCTTGAACCACACCCTCCTCCTCCTCCCGCAGGTGGGAGGTAGCGTCATATAGGTACCATATATGTTCGTACCAGAGAAGGAGGGGTAAGGGTGAAGAGACCACAATAAATGTTGCCATAATTAGAATTTCTTAGCGATTGAGTCAGACGAGTCCAGAGATGCCGAGCCTCGGAGGCACCCTGAAGGACCAGAGAGAACCTTCTGACATGACTTTTTTTTCCACAAACTTTTCCCCTCCTCCAAAAAAAAAGTTGGTAATAGAGCGGTGGATCCCCTGATCTCCTAAAGTTCCCTAGTCTTGGAATTACTGCTCCAGATAGCAGCAAACTTGGTTTACAATATTAAACGTCTCTCTTACGTCTCTTTCTGTCTCCTGGTCAATGATGTCTTTCTGATTGGAGATGTTGAAGAGATGAATCACTGTCGTGAAAATAGATTTTAGAATGCTGTGGTGCTGGGATTGATACGGAGCTCAACTGTTAAACCGTAAGGTAAGACATTCTGAAACTCTGACGATAATCACATCTGCCATGAGGGTAACAGACCTATTTGTAAATATAGATAAGATCCTCGACACTTCGTAGATCCATAATAGTTCGAACCTCGCCATCATCATGGCGAGGTGTTCGTTCTCCCTCCAGCGGGACTACTGCTGTACCCAGTGGTGGTCTTCGCCAGTCACCCACACCACACACCTGCTGACGCCACCCGCTGCGGGCGGGCTCTCTCTGCTCTCCCTCCCTCCCTTTGTCGTCACCAACAACCAACACCGTCACCACCAAAACCACCCGTGTGAAGGGGCTGCTGATGAACGATTCTTACCCCTGTCACGACCACCGAAAACCCCACATTCACTGGAATGATCTCTCTCTCTCTCTCTCTCTCTCTCTCTCTCTCTCTCTCTCTCTCTCTCTCTCTCTCTCTCTCTCTCTCTCTCTCTCTCGAGGACCCGCCAACACTTCCCGATATATAAATCAGTCTCCCTCACGACGCTCGTCACCCATAACTCTCCACCCGCGTCGTTCTCAGAGGTGGGGAAAAGGAAATTAACTCTTAATAGTTTATTCCTCTCGAGAAGAAAGTTGTCTCAGAGTGAAATTATTCCCAAGTAATTTAGGACATTACGGGACCTGTCTCTTTGAAAAGATTATATTTACATATGGCAACTGGCATATTTACATATGGCACATGGCAAAAATAGAAGAGCGAAGAGTAAGTTTGATCGTGTCTACAGATTCCTTACACACAGAAATTGTGAGAGTCAACAGCTAGACTTGTGCCTCCAGTTCAGATATTGGTGGTAGGGATTCATGCAGGCAAATCATGCAGGCAGCGGCCAAAATAATGACTACAGACCAGGGTAAAGGCAGCAACATCTCGACCTACAAAAAGGGATGCTTAAGGAGAAGTGATGTGAGGAGAATAAGTGACACATGGAACGTTTATAACTTCACTCTCGCTAACTACGAGGTGGACGAAGAACCATCCAAAATATGAGATTACTTTACACGAGGCTAAATATAGATGATTATTAAATTATTAATCACAAGAAAATTAATGCACTTATATAACACCCTTGGGTAATTCGAAACAGGCTTTGTGAGTATATGGGGCTTTTAAGAAGAGAGTGAAGGCTATGGATATGCTTTTGAACATATCTATGCTGTTACAGGGTTGAATTTGGTGTGGTGAAATTGAACACAGGGACACGAGTGACACTCAGAAATGGATGTAGGGAGAAACTGCGTTTTAGCGTTATCATATCTAACCTAGATGCTGCTTCCTCCCATTTCGAGATGCTGCTGCAAAGGTTCCGAACTCAGAAAAAAAAAAAAACGATACGTTCAATAAAGGAAAGAAAACGAGCATTAGGAAGATGGGTGGGTGGGTGGTGGGTGGGAGGTAAAGAGAGTTGAAGTCTGTGAAAGGGAATCATTAACGTTAGAGTGAATAGGGCTGAAAGTTGAAGAGAAAAGATCATTTATGTGGAGAAGAAATAGAGGACAGATCCCTGAGGGACACCAGTGTTGACAGAATAAGGGAGGAAAGTCGCTGCTTCAACAACTACTTCAGTGAAATGGCCTGAGAGGGCGCTCTGCATTAGGGAACGGAGAGAAGCAGATTAACCAAAGGAAGGAAATCTAGAAAGCAAAGACTCTTGCCACACCTTGTTGAATGCTTTGAAGATGTTGACTGCCGCAAGAAAAGCTTCACCACAGTCCCCCGAGAGAAGAAGACCAGAGGTGATTGATATAGTGTACAAGGCCACCGTTAGATTTCATACTGCCATACTAATGACCACATAAAGGATATAGGATTCTAAGTGTCAGAGAGAGAGATGAGGAGAGAGCTGGAAAAGAGAGAGCGGTCTCTTTTCTTGGGGATACGCAGCATGAATGAACGCTTCCGCCAGAGAAGACCATAGCCAGGGTATCTGTAGAGACTAAACAGGCGGGAAAGGATCGAAGCTAACTCAGAAGCATATTCCTTCACGACTCTAGAAGGTATGCCGGCATGCCCTCTGATGCCATACACCCTGCATATTTAGAGAAGAGAGAGATTCGATGCAAAGACAATATAGATATGGCAGAGGAAAGGTATTGGGATTGGGAAATAGATGAAGAATCAGCCAAAAGGTGAATTAATGAGTTGGAGGGTTCGCCATAACTTGATCACGGAGATACTGTTGGTTAAGGACCAGAAAGACCTGTCAGTAGAAGAGGTCAAACCAGCAAAGTATTTCTCTTTGAATGTGTGTTTGAGTTTATGAAGAACAGCTCTGCAATGGAAGTGGAGTGGGACTCAGGGGACGAGATGAGTTTTATGGCCTAATACGTTCTGGTCCTGATACGAGAGGAATCAGAGAAGGAATAAAAAACCATGACTGCAGGGAGAAGGATCACCTAGCAGAGGTCCACAAAGCTCTATGCACAACATCAGGCATCACGGCCGGGAGAACAAGACCTACCCCTGGGTAATTCAGTAAAGAAGTCATACGTGGCAACAAGTGGGAAGACAGATCGTGTGCGTTGCTCAATCAAAAGTAACAGAAATAAGATCATGGTTGGAGGACCATAAGGGAAAAAGGAATATTTATGCATAAAGATGGAAAGGTTGTAGCTTTAAAAAGGAGGTTGAACATGTTGGGAGAATAATTGTGACTGTCAAGATCTCGCGTTGTCTCGTGTTGGGCGTTTATTTATTCAAAATCATTTGAGTAAAAAAAAAAAAGAAAAGGCCTCAGCTGCACTGGGAACATACCAGGTAGAGCTCAGCCGATCCTTTTAGTGTACATTGTAAGCCCCTACATAAAGAATTTCATCGTGTAGCTGTGGATGTAAAGACAGTAGAGCTTCGTGGTACGAAATCAAATAGTCCAAGAGTTATATGTAGTTGAGGAAATCATGAAAGAACATACGAAACATAAAATCAAAGTTACAGATGAAAGAGAAACTTTGACCCAAATGGTTTCAATTTTAGAAGACCCAAGATTCACCGGGGAAGCAATGGTAGAATTTTGCATCATATAGGGCACAAAATAATCATCCTTGGAATGAGAAAGAAGGCAAATCTGATCTGACAGACCTGATGATGAAGAGGAAAAGCAGCCTTGGAAAGCTGGGATTCAGAAAGAAGACAATCAAGGGAAGAGGTAGAAAGATATTTCTCTGCAAAAAGAGAAAGCTGGGTTTGATAATGCAAATGTTGCGTTAAATGAAAACGGAAAGAGAATTTGTGGTGAAGTGTCTTAAGAAATGGGATGGTCCCAGGCGCTTGAGGTCGGTCAAGTGGGCCTCTGGGAACCATACAGACCTCCTCGGCTGGCTGTGCCATTCCAGTTCGGCGCCAGAAAATCCAGTGAATGGTGTGCTGTCATAACACTATGCAAAAGGGAGGAAAAAACTGGAGTGCTGAGTTAAGAGCTATGTGAATTATGCGTTGCCAAGAGCTATGTTTGAGATTGAGAGGGTTTTGGGAGTGAACTGAGTGCTAGTAACCCGAGTGTAGGTATAGCAAAGAGAAAAGATGCTATATGTGATGTGTCTGCATAGCTGCTTACCTCTGCCCAAATTAAGAGCCATTTTCTTTCACAGTTGAGCACAGACAATCAAGTCAACGAAAGAAAAAGTTTCAATATTGAATTATGTTAGCGATATGCAAACATGTCAGTATTTAATTGCCTTGCACATTCCCTTCTGTGCGTTCCCCACCTGTAACAAACCGCGAGCACTGGATATGTTTGCTCATGAGGTAAACCTTAAGGCTTGACTCAGACAGAGGGTAGCACTAGATTCAAACGAATACAGTCTTTCATTCAGAAGCATTTTAAGCTGTAGTTATAACAGCGATACGTAATCGACTCTTATTTCCTGTAGAAGGAACTTGTTAAGTCCCTAATCGTTTTCTGCTTCCCTTGAGAGAATGCTGTTCGATAAGCTTCACAACTCCTCCATGGTGGATTGTACAGTTGAGGACACTAACTATTTCGCAGGAACAAGTTGTTGCTGTTGAGCTCGACAAATCGTTTTGTCTCAGAAATAAAAATTGTCGTTTCTGTGACGTCAAGGATGGCAATATACATCTCTGGGGTGGGTCGACGAGTGAAGAAGTCACTTATAATCATATTCCAGTGTACAAGAATGTATTCCGTCCTGAGAAAACCCCTGTTTGTTGATAATAAAAGCTACATTACGAGTCGTTTGGTAATTCAGGCACAGAAGCGATAGTGAATGTTGCTCTTTAAAACCTGAGAGCAGAGGATAACTCCCTTTCCAACCAATCTATCACATGGAGAGTATTATTGGACTATAGAGACATTATGGAAGAAAACGGGTGAGATGAGTGGATATTTCCGATAAACAAGAGCATGATTACACAAATGACTGAATACCAAAGACAAAATACATGGAATCACCTAGTTAACTTGAGCTTCTCTATCCTAAGGAGACATTTCCTAGAATTGGTTTTTGGACAGTCAAGCTGAAGAGCTCATCCATAGGAAACCAGAGAGAGAGAGAGAAATATAAGCAGAGATTATCTAAATGAAGGAAGAAAGATCATGAGCGGAGCAAAGAATCAACTTTCTGTCTGACTCCATCAATAGATTATGAAAGATAACGCTGCTGAAAGACTTCTGCCCTAGTCTGTAGTTGGAGCAAGAACAGAAAAAGGAAAATACATTAGATATCAAATTATTGAAGATAGACATCTCGTTAGAATTTCCATGGCATAGGCATTCTTTCCAATTTGTGTCTGATTCGAAACAAAATATATGCCACACTAGACGAAACAGCATCCATATGAAATATCTTAGTCTCTCTACTCTTACCACATTGATCTATGAGTTTCAGATCTCTTCCTCTATCACAAACAGCCTCAAAAGGACCTAATGGTCTATTGCTACTTGATTCACAAAACAGTCATCGTACTCAAAAAAAAAAAGAATAAGAATTTAAGGTTTATTCTCGGCTCTATGAAGACAAGAAATCATTTCAATTTCTGTCGTGAATATAAGGTGAGAAGAATTACCACTAAAATTCGTAGAAATACTAATCCAAGATCACCCTGGAGACCCTTAACCCACCCGCAGACTCAGACGAAGGGATTGTCGAAGATAAAAACAAGCCACGGAGTCAGTTCCGTGCGTGAACGTCCCCTTAAGGACCAAAGCTGCTATGACAACTATGGCACATTCCTCCCTAACATATCGTCAACATACAGCTCCTGGCTGTGACCTGCCCTTGCCCCTCGGGTCGTATATATAGGATGGCCTGTATTTATGTACCACCAGCTGCACAGGGACGAAACAACAGCCGATTTGGTCCATACTGGCGGGAGTTCCAGCCTCCATAATGCCCTTCACCCGGATCACCAAGAGGGGAACTCTCTGCCGTCTTATACGTCTATCGAACAGAGAATAGGTAATTTTGGCCTATCTACTTTGAAAAGCTTCAGGCAATCTCATGCATAACCTGCTTCATGGGACCATCATCCGTGTGCAGATGAATAACAAGCGGTCGTGTAGGATGGCAGGCGACCATGGAGAAACTTGGAGTAAAGCTGCTCGTGACGCGCTGGCTCATGAGTTGATGATATACGGTAGTAAGTCATTGAATGAGAGGTCCGTAACGCGTCACATTTTCTGAGACAAAGATACGTTCCATTCCGACAACAGAAGACGGGTATGTATACGATGGACAAGTAGGGCAGGTACTTGGTATTGAGCCAGACAACACAACGAAGCAGACACCAACTGTGTTAAACTCAAGTGTCCAAAGAGATGAGGGTACACAGGTTAAGTTTCATCTATAGATAGACCTTTCTTGTATCTGCCTCTTCACAAAGCTGGTAGACTTTCATAGTGGTATAATTTCTTAAATCAAAATCCTACCTATTACATGTAATTAATTTCCTTTTCAACCCAGCACTACAGCGGTATTTTGAGTACAGAATATATTTTCAGGTTACAGTCATTTGATAATTTTGAGGATATTGATATCATTCCACATACAAGCCTATGAAAACGTCTCGCTTTTATCCCATCCTTCAGTATCCCTTTCGTCTGCGCATCTTGTTCTTACCCTTACGACTTATCTGTGCAGCATATGTGATCATCATATATAATTCTATTCAATTTGGTTTAAGTTTTCCCGAAATCACTTACTGACACATGATTCCTTACTTCATTTTAATTTCCTCGCCTTTTTATCCTATAATTCTTGAGGTTGTCTGAATATGGCGTAAGATGTTAGCTTTAAAAAGTTCGCTTTAGAAATCCTTCGTCTACATGAGCTGAACATGGCCTTCTTGAAAGGAATACCAGTTCGAACGGAACCTAACTGTAGTGGGTGAACTTACCCACCTAACCTAACTTTACTTATTAATGTTGAAGAAAAGATATATAGATTTTGATATTGTGGCATTAGACCTCAGGGCTTCCTGAAACTTCGAGGTCACAGCTGTGCCACTGTGGGATCAGGCGAACATATATATTTCAAAGCGAGTGGAGCAACAGTTTATCCCTCCGGCTTGTATATCATGAATGCAGCAAGTTCAACCAGGACTCTGAAAATCCCCGTCTTTTAGTGGAAGCAACTTGGGAAATTTTATGTTTGTGACTCCCTAAAGAGTCTTACTTATGGCTTCGTTGACGAGGATGGCTGTGACTGGAGTCTTCCGGAAAAAAAAAGAAAGAAAAAGCTTACTCCTGTTCACTGCTTTGCGAAGTACCTGTCGTTCGTCATCATTACCACCAGAGGCCACAACATAAGAGGGGCTAAGACACGCGTTCTTCCATCTGGTGTAAAGATACTTCAACAGCTGAAAAGGGAAAGGAAGTCGACTTTGACATCTTTACTCTATGATAGTAAATCTACGTTGGTTAAAGATGTGTAGATAAAGTCTGATATTTTCTTTTGTAGCGATCGACATGGTACAGACAAAGTAGATAGAGTCAGATTCTTTTTTTCTACAGTGATCGACATTGCACAGACAAAACACGCCTGTCACAACTGAATAGAAAAGTCTCGGATGAAGAGAAAACCCGATATGATAAAAAGGAATTACTGATAGCTTTATAGGTGTTTTTAACCCGACTCTTGAGAGTAAAAAGATTTCTGAGAGAGGTAGAGATGAAAGAAGGAAAGGAATTCCTTAGCTCTGCGGCTCGAGGAAAGAAGGAGGTATTATAACGGTCAATCCTCGTGTGGAGAGTTGCCATACATGAGAAGCAGCAGCAGATAGATGTATGTCAGCGACACACACACACACACACACACACACACACACACACAGCTCATGAAGGCAATGATGAAAATAACGGTGAAGTTAACCTTGATCATGTTTGTCTCATTAAGTTTGATCGGACTAAGCGTAAGGGTTTTACCATTCTTAGAGACCCTCTTGTTTGAAGTGAAACGCTAATCTATCATGGATTTACAGTCAGTCGTCTGTCCCAGTGGTCTGTGTGCTCGAATCGTGTTATTCCGTTGCTGATCAAAAATTGCTGTTCATAATAGATATGTTGATCACTACGCGAGAATTGTTTACGGAGGTTAACGTTCAACTGAAGTCGAGTCGAGTTGGCTCAACTTCAGCAAGATTCGAAAAGACTACGAAGCTGGCTCAGTTACATCACATCGTGTTATTCTGAATTTGTTTTGGTCAAGTTAGATGCATTTCTTTTTTTTTTTCTCCTAAGGTTAATATTTACACTTCATTCTTCCTTTTGAAATTTGTTGTCATGTGGGCTACAGGTGATGTTCTATACCATACAATGGTCATAATCAGGAGTTTTGACGATCGTCAGGATCAATTAAGTGTAAATTCGTTCGTCCACATAACCATGCAGCTCAGGTACATCCTTGTTTGGTTAAACTCGTTTGTATTATCTGATGATATTCTCGCTAGCTTCTCCTGGAGGAGGAGCTTAGCATTCTTTAATCAACAGAGTAAACAGATTATCATATTCCACTGAGTGGCGTTGGCGGGATCTCATTACACGTGAAGGTTTCCAAGTGCTGCTGTACTAACTGGAACAAGAATCATGAAATTATCTAACATAAAATGCTTAGAAATTCACTCTGTTTTCAAGCACGAATAATGAAAGCATGATTTATTCAAAAACTCATTTAAAGAGATGAAAAGACACAATCAGGTGTTGATCATAAGCTCTTATATCAATTATTGAATAATCTCTGCTTTGATTCGTCAGAAAATATAATAATTGTATTTCCATGTATTGCTAAATGGACTTTGATTCATGATCTGATGCCATGAATCTCGTTGACAAAGTGAGAAATTTTTCGACCAGGGATCAGCGCCCGTTTCGAGTTACCGGCGAGAGGGTGTCTTAATGTTTTGATGTCAGTACTGCATTATTTGCTCTTCATGTATCGTAGCGTTCGTCTGACTTTGCATCGACGGGGATATGCCCACATCTTCATCTTTACTCAGATCAAAGTCAGCGATGAATGTCTTCTTCGGCGTTAATCCCAATCAACCACGCATCAACAGAGTCTTGTACATTTGTGTTGAATTAGCAACGAGTTTTTGGCTCATCTCTGTTTCACGTCAGAGATGAGCGTCATGTTCGTATCTATATTACAACTGCATACAACTGGGTTCAAAGAGCAATAGACCACTGGGTCCTAACGAGGCTGTTTGTGACGGTGGAAGAGAACAAGAACTTATAGATTATTGTGGTAAGAGTTGAAACATAGAGTATTCAAAGCGGAAGACCTGTGTACTTAACGTAGAGGTGCAAATGATGTCAGCCATGGCTTTGAGGCTAAATCTATCAAGTATATGCTTAAACGTATCTATAGTACTGCTTTCAGCTACTTTAATTGCTACATCATTCATTATGTTAACAATCCTGTAGAAGGAAAATTACCTCGCCTCATTCACGGTATAACATCAGCCCAAGAATTTATGTTCATTACTATGAGTATATTCAGTTGAATCTAACCTTAGATAGCTCGTTAAGATCGAGATTATGGAGGCTTTTAATGATTTCGAATTAGATCATTTCTCAACCTTCTGTTTTCTGAGCTGAATATATTCAATTTGTTTTTGTTGGCTCTCATAAGATTTGTTTCTCAGTCCGAGAATCATCTTGGCAGCTCGCCTCTGTACTCTCTTCATTCTGTCTATATCTTTCCTCAAGTTGGACGGACAAAACAGTATTCAAGATGGAGGACGAACCAGTGAGTTGTAGAATGAAGATAATTTCCCGGTACTTGAATTGGAAAGTCCTTCCTATGAATCCAAGAATTTTGTTCGTCCCTTTTTTTGTTACTGTCTCTGTGCCTCTGCTGCTTGCTTGGCTTTAGATCACCAGAGATTATCAAACTCAAGTTCCTTTCCTCACCAACACTTTGTAGTTCAAGCGAGCTCATAGGTTCGCTTGTATTTTCATATTCTACTAACGATATGCAAATCTTTCCAGTTATCGAGATCAGATTTCATTTCCCACATGTTAGCCCAGAGGCCGTCAGTTTGCCTCTGTCTGTGTGAAGCTGCAGCAGACTGGTTCAGTTTCATGTGGTGTATCAACTTCCGCGAAATTTACAGTGAAGCCTATTATCAATATCGTTAATATATATATATATATATATATATATATATATATATATATATATATATATATATATATATATATATATATATATATGACGAAGAGAACCGGTCCCAAGACTGCATCACATACCAGGTCATATTCTTGCGTCTTCTTACGTTATCCACTTTTGCAGTCATCACTCCGGAAGACTTCAGCCTGCCCTTGTGTGAAACAAGCAGAACATTCTCTCCATCGGGCGAGTCACCTATTACTAACAAATTGTAAGGTAAAGCGAAGGTGCAGTCAAGAATTATGAAAAAAAAAAAAAGAGAAAAACCAGCCTTCGAAACAAGTCAGGAACAGAAGTGAGATGGCTGGATGGGAGAGAAGTGGTAGATGGATGGTACTGTGAATGCTGACGGCATACAAAGGTTTACAAAGCATTAAGAGAGAGGAGAGAAAGTTCATGTGATGACGGTCAGACGTGGGCACAACTCTCTTCATCGTAATTTTTGATACTGGTTAGTCATTACAGTTGGGTAATTACACACACACACACACACACACACACACACACACACACACACACACACACACACACACACACGTATTCAAAATCCCATACATACAAAGACAAATATAAATGCACATTTAAAAGCACAGTAGCGCATACAGAGACATAAAAGCAAACACACACACACACACACGCATGCCAAAATACATTTACAAGGACACGCGCACCCACGCTAGCTGTACCTGGAGGAGATATTGTTCATCGTAATGGAAGTCCATTAGTCTTGGTTCTTATTTCCTGGCCTCCTCTTTACTGGCTCGGCTTTTTGAGACCTTTGGATGCAATGAGGTGGGGGGGGGGGTGTGGAATGGATAACTCCCCTCTTGACAACGAGTGCCGTCTTGGAACTCGCTAATGAGGTCAACAGGCGAGAGAGATTCTTTTTATCTCGTGTCGGCGATCTTCAAAACACTCTTTAATATAAAACCTTGCGATATATCTCCAGCACCCTGGTGCTCTCTCTCTCTCTCTCTCTCTCTCTCTCTCTCTCTCTCTCTCTCTCTCTCTCTCTCTCTCTCTCTCTCTCTCTCTCTCTCTCTCTCTCTCTCAGTCCACATCGGTTGGAAATTGACCACATACTCACAATAAGCGGAGAGAGAGAGAGAGAGAGAACTTCTGCCAAAATGGCCGGGCTGAACCATAGCGCTCACCGAACTCCTTGCTTGAACCAAGAACAATGCTCCTCTCTCTCTCTCTCTGTCTCTCTCGGCTCCCACTCGTATCCTACCATCATCTAGTCTTGGTCTGATCTGGGATTGATTTCAACCACACGTCGAGTCTTCTATTATGTATTCTGAAAAAAAAAAAAAATTCGTCCGCCCTTCCCATTACATGACCCCCTCCCTTCCCACCTTACACACACACACACCTGTGTCCTCTCTAGGGACTCATCGAGGGAGACCATTTTCCAGTCTTCACCCAAGAGATGATGACAGGTCAAGGATTTTTTCCTTTTCCTTTTTTTTCCACCCCCCTCCCAACAATTTATGGTTGGGTCGTGTCGCCCCAGGTTCAGGATGAGCGAGCCGCCCCGTGCCTCCTCACGAGAGAGAGAGAGAGAGAGAGAGAGAGAGAGAGAGAGAGAGAGAGAGAGAGAGAGAGAGAGAGAGAGAGAGAGAGAGAGAGAGAGAGAGAGAGAGTCGAAACGGTTCTCAAGCGTTCTGATACTTTTATGTAAGGGGTCTATAGTCTTTCTGGATGGCGTCAGAAATGCAAGGCACCTTTCTTTTTTCTTTTTTGATTCTCTTATGGTAATATCCTACACAGCAACTCTTCAAATACTATAATTCAATTATCTTATTTTGCTGAAGGTCTTTATGTGTATCGTACCGAAACCACAGCTTCGGAGGTCCAACACCTGGTGTCCTAGGCCACCTGCTTCGGATGCATACAACGAAGTAATTATCAATGCATGATTTTACTGTGTTTATGGTGTTACAATGTTGGAAAGTCATGCTTGCTTTGGGTAAGAAGACAAATAAAAAAGAAAGATTAAGAAAAAAAAAAGGCAATGTGAGTTCCTGTAACTAAATATTTTTCATGCAGACACTTGCATTTTATGTCCTCAAATTACATTAAAACACCACTTTTCGTTTTTCCTCTGTTCGTAATATTTTCTCAACTTTCCCGAATTTTTTATTTTTTATTGGAATCTTATGGTTGACATTTGAACTATTCATGACCCAGCCACAATCCCGGAATTTCGTTTCGAGAATTATATCAAGCCTTGGTTACCAGGGGAAGGACTTGAGAAGGCGATGGAAATACGTCATACCTTATTCAAGAAGCAAGAATCGGGAAATGGTATGAAAAGAAACCTTCCCGAATGCGGATACAAATTTAGATACCCAGAGACAAAATGAACAAACCCCTTTTTGGAGATGTAGATATAAGAGCTTCGTAGCAAGTCTAACTCAACATCTATAATGCAAGGAGATGATCAAGCAAACTGTGGTGGCTTGTGAGGGTTGAGGATAACTTTCATGATGATTAGACAGACGCTTGTGAATGAAAATGTAAGTAAAATACCTGTAATAATCTTAGGTAGAACACAATAACTGAATCGTAAGATCTTTGATATAACACTACAACTGAATCGTGATATGATATGCCATTGTATAATTAGAAAACACAACAAACTGTCTTGTAAAGAAAGAAGCAATACGTCGAAACTTAAATCAGAGGCAAACAAGGCCTCGAAATGAGCGGCTTCATCAGCTATAGACGGATCACGTTGGAAAAAAAGGAGGATAGGTTGAATTACAGGAATTATTGGAGATGCTTTTGCTTAAGAACCAGAGAGATCTTTTCACTACAGGGTGTTAGATTAGCACACATTCTCTTTTTTATGAAGGCTGTGCTTGACTTTACGAAGAGCGAATCTTCAGTGATTCCAAGCAGAAATGAGTATGGATTGGGCTTCACGGGAATTTACGAGTTTCATAGCCTGATATGTTTTGCTTCTGGTGCGACAGACATCAGAGCAAAGGCGACCACACCATAAAGAGCTCTTTCTGATTTCTTCATTCTTTTCTCTCCCTATATTCCTTTCACACAAGATGACCACGATAGCTGCATGAGATGAGGGTGTGATGAAATGGTTTGGACTAATTGGGAGGATGAGTGAGGAGAGGATGGTTAAGGGGGAATACTTGTCTGACACGGAGGGAACGAGGAAAGTGGGGAAGCCCAGGAGGAAATGTAAGGATGGAGTGAAAGATGCTTGGAGGGAAAGGGTCCTGACCATGCAGGAAGGTGTGAGGCGTGAACGTGACAGAGAGAACTGGAGAGGGCCGAACTATGGCGTATGGAATCGGATGTGCTGTGGAAAGTTCTCTGGGGCCTGGTTGCGGATAGAGAGCTCTACTTTCCGTGGAAGGATGGAGTGAAAAATGCTGAACATGCAGGAGGGCGTAAGACGTGCATAGGATAGAGTGAATTAAAGCAATGTGGTATACGGGGGGGAGAGATTCTTTCGAAGGACTGAACTAGTGTATAGGAAGCGGCTAGGGAAAACACGGAATAGTCTTTGGGGACTCGGTTGTAAAGGGGAGCTGTGATTTCATTGCATTACACATAGCATTTAGAGAATGACTGTGAGCAAATGAGGCCATACCTTCGCCTATTTCTAGCGCTACCTTGCTAACGCGTGAAACGGCTCATCATCATCATCTTTATCAGTCATGGATTATGCGAGATGGTGATGTTTGTGGAGATGCAGGAACAGCAGCACAACCCGCGCATCTTGTCCCGCGCTGATATTTGCAGTACAACTTAACACACATGTGGTATGAAGACATTCAGCAACCATTGCGCCATCCCCTCGCTCTGTACCCAAATTCAGAATACAGCCCAGAATTTGTAACCTCGTATTTTCTAAATGGGTTTCTGTGGAGCTTACTTTCTATGTCACAGGCAGAGAAATTACAAGATGATGCCACTTATCACAGGTCAGGGATGTAATCTGTTGACGATATAGATTAATCGGGTTGACCTCAGTGTCTTAAGAAGAGAATTAACCTTACTGAAAGATTGCCCTGAAGTACCGAGAGTAAGACTGAAAGAATGGAATGTACTCACTACAAAGAAACCAATCCACCAATTAATTTTTACTCTGAGCGTGAATTTCTCGTTTAATGGTGGTAATTGCTGTTGAAAAATGGTACATTCCTGGTGAGATTTTTCACAGATTCTTCGAAATGAGATTTGACACCGGCACTGCTGTGTGATGGCCATCACCAGCGCCTCTTCTTGCCGGCCATTCAGTGCTCATAAGCGAAACCTATAAGAAAACTCTCTATTCATATATATATATACTCAATGGCAGTGACCACAAGTGGCATCTTTGTGATGATCTGAAAATTATAGGCCATCTTTTGAGACAACAAAGACGGTTTGCAGAATATCGGTACGCGCTTTGCCAGTAAGGCAGCCAAGCCAAGGGCCAGCAAGATGGGAGAAGTGGTCAAAGACAGAGCAGCTCCCTCTAAGATCTTTGAACAAGGAGAGAATATAATCCTGCTGTCAATGCTGCACTTTGAACTTGCACTAATGAAGATTTCACTGAAAGGCCTAAAGAAAGGACTAGCCAAAGAGTCCTAACATTTTTCCCGCGAGTCCCCACGAATTAGACTTGTGAATCTTAAATGAATTACGTTTATTGGACGAAGCTAAAAGTAAAAGTTCAGTGAAACGAGTTTCGACAAGCGTTTGAAACCGTGAAAAGGCTGCTTGGTTCGCATTCGCGGGCGCCCAGGGGTCGAGTCCACATAGGTTTGAATCCTGGTCGCGGCAGCCAGTCCACAGTCAACCCACCTGTTCGTCCTCCCCTAGGAACTAGTCGACAAAATGCGTAGCTTGTAATTCTAGCGTTAATGAGATGGGTTTGATGAGGGCATTCAGTTGCCTATGCCATCTCAGCTAACATAGAAAAAGTCGGATGATTGCGATGAAATTGTTACTATATTCTGACAAATATCACTAACATTTAACAGCATTTCTGGAACCCATATCTACATTTAACAGCATTTCTGGAACCCATATCTACATTTAACAGCATTTCTGGAACCCATATCTACATTTCTCCAGAATACATGGGCTCAGTTTTGTGAAGAACAGACAGAAACGTTTCAACTGGACATTTCTGGAATGGATATAATCTACCAAGCTCCTTGGAACACCCATGTAATGGTTAGGTCTTGTCGGCACTGAAGTAACTCACAAAAAGGCTAAATATTAGCGTTTTTTTTCTACCTCAGTTGAACTTGATGAGCCAATCTGCACCCCTAAATAGCTGCAGCAAAGACATTCGAATCATTCAACAGAGGTGCGTTTTGAGTGAGTTTCATTTCATATTCAGTAACATTTTATCTAGTCTGTCGTTTATAGAACGTGTGTACATGCATCAAACAACGCACAGTCGCTGGGGATCCGTGAATGACACAAAGTGTGAGCGTATGTGGCGTTTGAAGCAGATCAGACTTTCTAAAGACCACACATGCCTGCTGAAACAACTGATTCTTCTCCTTTTTTTCTGTTCACAGACGGATGTTACCACCAGGTGGCTAGGCCGTGATCTACGGTCTTATCTATAAATCTTTCATATCAGATAAAGTGATTACAGAAACATATTGACGGTTGATCAAGCACATAAATGGTGACACACTAAGTAGAGATCAAGTACCTTACAAACCACAAGGGTCTTAATTTTTCTTTGGCGTGAAACGTCAAGAGAAATGATATCTCCCGATGTCTTCCCTTCGATTTCAGGAGTTGGAGGGAAAAGAGTGTGGAAATGGTGTGGGGGGGGGGGGTGGGGGGGGGGGAGAGTTCATTGTGTCACCGGGAAGCGTGGGAACAACAGCTGAACAGACATCGGAAGGGTTGGTGCCCCTGCAAATTTACAACAATACCCCCCCTTAGAAAGTGGGAATTCCTTTATGTAACGTAACAAGAGACAGATAAACTGACGTTCGTTGTAGTAAAATGAAAAATGCATATAGCAGTCAGGGAGTTCGAAACATCTGCTCATCGATGTGAACCTATTCAGGTTTTGAAGGAAGGTTCTTTATGGTTAGGGAGGTTAGAATTCTAACCACGTACCTCCTGTTTGTCCTGAGAGGATGACTACTATCTAGGGCCGGAGCTGGAGGGTGGAATGTGACTCCCTCCTTGTATCATCACTCTGTAAATATGGATTAAGGAGAGGGCGCCAAACAAGGATTTCTCCTTGAAGACTCGGTGTGGGGTGCCTGAACGTGCACTGATGTAACCAGGATAAGAAGGAGGAGGAGATAGTTGTTCTGGCTCTGAGTGGGATTAGAATAAAGGGGTAGAAGGTTGAATGGTTTGGGAGTGTTCAGGGAACAAAGTCTGGGATTCGTGTGATAGCAGAAGCGTAAGAGAGATTGGCATACCTGATGAAGGTACAGCTGTGGTACTGTGATAGAGAATGAAAGGATGTGACTTCGTTGCTGATGTGGGTTAGATTAAAAGTAAACCACGACATGAGGGTGAACTAGTGCTCGTGAGGGGAATGAAGAAGAGAGAGGAGCTCTCTGTGAGGAGGTGAACGGGTGCTAAAGGATTTGAATGCAAGAATGGTTGACGTGGCATAGGGTAACCGGTGTAGAGGAAAACGGAGAACTGCTTGTTGAGTTTTGATCTCAAAGAGGATTGGTGATAGGAAATATTTGGTTTGAAATATAAAAGTGCATACATATGTGAACGTCGGTGAGCGAGATGAAGGATCAATGGACATCACTGGATTCTATGCTAATTTACAGGTGTCCAAAAGGAGAGCTTCTTGGATGTGAACGTGGTGAGCGAAGCAGCGGAAGAATACACTGATCAACAGGTAAGATACAGTGATCACCAGGTCGAACCCTATCTTACATACTGCAGCACTAACCATCTTAGCGGTACCAGTGCATGTTAAGAACTCTGTTAACTAGGAACCACCTGTTCGTCCAGAGTCACTGCTTAAGTTTAACCTGGAAAATGTGAAGTATGACTACATTTTGTAAGACTGTATCCATGGACGAAGTATAGTGATCAGAATGATTAGAAACATCGCATATGTTCTTCAAAAAATACACTTGATCTTCACACTCCAGAGGCCATATCGTTCCTCCACACTTTGAAACTCTGTACATGCCAACACTATCTCAATCACCACTCTCATGACTCTTGATAGCTACATTCAGCAAACTCATACCTCTACTATCTAAACATTCACTTTTGTCCCCCTTGCCTTTAAAGAGTAGCATTATACAAGCATTCCGCCAATCTTCAGGCAACTCACTATGAACCAGACATACAGTGATTACCTTAACTAACCAACTGACAACACAATCATCACCTTTATTGAGAAGTTCAACTGCAATCCCATCCACTTCAGCCGCTTTGCCACATTTCAGTCTACGCAACTCTTTCACCTCGTCTTCACTTTTCACCGAACCACTTTCCATCGCTCTCGCACTTCGCATACCCCCATGTCCCAAGCATCCTACAGTGTCAAACCTACCACCAAGCACAAGTGACTCTTCTTCAAAACATTCACTCCATCCCCTCTCCATCTCATTTCTGCCTGTTACCACTTCCCCGTTTGCCTCGTTCACCGTTGTTCCTGCATTTTTCTCTTGCTTGTTTCGTACTACTGACCGCCTTCCAAAACATTTTCATATTCTCCCTAAAGTTTGCTGATGATACTCACTCACCCTGACTCTCAAGCACCCTCTTTATAAGCCCCTGTGCTTTCCTCTTGACCTCCTGTTGCTTTCTCATGCACGTCTCTCATACATGTCTATTTTCTCATTCGCTAACAGGTTAACTTCCTCATCCTACCGCTCACTACTACCTTTTCTCTCCAGTCCACTTCCTTCCTTCTTCATGTCATACAATTTCTCTCGCACGTGTAAGCAGTGCTTCCCTTCATAGCTGTAATTTCTTACCCACTCCCCTAGCACTCTCAACTCCTCATCCACACCCCTAGCTTCATTGACTGTCACCTTTTGCCATTCTACTCTTAATGCCTTTTGGTACTTTATCTCATAAGCCTCTTTTCCAAGCTTAGCCACTTTTACAACTCTAGTCCCTACCATATCATCTCCTCTTTTCCTAAAGCTCGTATATGGATGTGCTGGAAATGAGATGTTTGAGGACAATGTGTGGTGTGAGGTGGTTTGATCGAGTAAGTAACGTAAGGGTAAGAGAGATGTGTGGAAATAAAAAGAGCGTGGTTGAGAGAGCAGAAGAGGGTGTTTTGAAATGGTTTGGGCACATGGAGAGAATGAGTGAGGAAAGATTGACCAAGAGGATATATGTGTCGGAGGTGGAGGGAACGAGGAGAAGAGGGAGACCAAATTGGAGGTGGAAAGATGGAGTGAAAAAGATTTTGTGTGATCGGGGCCTGAACATGCAGGAGGGTGAAAGGAGGGCAAGGAATAGAGTGAATTGGAGCGATGTGGTATACCGGGGTTGACGTGCTGTCAGTGGATTGAATCAGGGCATGTGAAGCGTCTGGGGTAAACCATGGAAAGCTGTGTAGGTGTGTATATTTGCGTGTGTGGACGTATGTATATACATGTGTATGGGGGTGGGTTGGGCCATTTCTTTCGTCTGTTTCCTTGCGCTACCTCGCAAACGCGGGAGACAGCGACAAAGCAAAAAAAAAAAAAAAAAAAAAATATATATATATGCTGCACAATACTTCCCTATTTCATACACGGCGGGTAACTGAATATGACCTGTTGCTGTGATAGTATTCCGCAGCCATACTCCTTCCCTTACGAGTGTTCACGACCCAAGATCGTAGTCTTGAATACGTAGTGTGAAGTGAAATCTAAGACAATAGATATAAGAGTGAAGTGCCGGCACACGTGTATATACGGGTGGAGTGGTGAAAGGGCCATGTAAGCTAGTACTGCCAGGTCTATTTACGTACAATACAGAGTCACAGTGTGATGTGATCATTACTCACATGAATATTACCACTGACGAACTTCGGTTTACGTTTCATTTCCCCTTCGATAACGATAGACGATACAGATGATTCACCTTGGTACTAAAAGCCTGCTTGTAAGAAAAGCGGATTCTTTAAATATTTTGTCATTCTAATTAATCCAAAGAAGAGAATGATTTTCTTTCTTTTTCTTTCGTATGTATGTGACCCAAATGCAGACTTTCCTTGAATATCAGGCAAGAACTAATTTACATATCAAGAAGTTCATTTATGGTCGTAAGTGTGAAAGGAATGATAATGACTCATTCTATCACGAGTAAGAGTGACACAAAATCAACTGGAAAAATTGTAAGATTATTCAACGGGAATTGTCTGGTGCTATACGGTGAACCCACACACATGCGTGTGAGATTCTGAGTTTACAATTAAGTTGCAGCTGATTAAAATACGTTTACTCACTTACATGCGTGTGAGATTCTGAGTTTACAATTAAGTTGTAGCTGATAAAAATACTTTTACTCACTTACATGCGTGTGAGATTCTGAGTTTACAATTAAGTTGCAGCTGATTAAAATAAGTTTACTCACTCACATGCGTGTGAGATTCTGGGTTTACAATTAAGTTGTAGCTGATTAAAATAAGTTTACTCACTCACATGCGTGTGAGATTCTGGGTTTACATTTAAGTTGCAGCTGATTAAAAATACGTTTTAAATTATAGCAAACGACAGGATTCGCGAGAGTCACACCACCTCTTTGGTGACAACAACAATAGAGCACGAAAAAAAAAAGAAAGAAGAAATCTGTTCTTACAACGCCTTTGGAACCGGAACCTCATTTAAGAACAATGCTTTCCCCCAAGATACTTCTCAGCAAATCCTTTTATCCAAAGGATTTGCTCCGGGAACCATTTAGAAGTCTATTTCTCTCTTCTGAGATTATCCTATTGTGTTGGTAAGACTCTGTCTTCCTTTACTGATTATCAAGTCAACAGAAATGAAGTGAAAACATTTATTCACTCTATACAGGGAAGAGAAAACACACACACACACACACACACACACACACACACACACACACACACACACACACACACACACATACGCATACACACAACACACTGGCACACACAGATATCCAGGACCACCTTGATCTTAAGCTCTTTATGATCATTTACCCAGTTATCATCATAACCTCCCAGTTCTGTAATATCTGTAATACCCCCAACTGCGTATTTCCAGCCAAATGGCAACAAGGATGATACTAGAACTAAGAGAGACAAGTTACTAGTAAACCTTAAGAAGGTTTAAATCTACACAGCTATTGAAGAGGGGAGAGTGAGGTGTGACTTAGTCTTTAAGTCTTTTAAACCAGACTGATGATGCTGACTGAGACAGTCCTTCAAAGGATGTAAGGACAGAGCAACTCCAGGACATGACATATATGTGCAGACTTGTCAATCAATACATATGAGCCAAACTTATCCAGCAAGACCCATAGTGAGTTCAGTGGGCTCAGTCACATATAAGGTTATCAAAATGGTTAGATTAATAAGCCCATTAGTCGGTAATATAACAAAATTTGACATCCTGAACAATGTCGATTAATTGAACAAGCTTAATGATTGTAAGTTTTGATGTGTTATCCTTGCTCACAAAAGTTCCAGATGATGGTTTATTAGAATATATGGCGAATGCCTTAGAGAATCTAGATATATCTGTTCAAAGAGACTTGCGTTACTTGAATTAATATAATTGTGTATAAAAGACGATGCATGTCAGTTTAACGGAGAATATCATGCTCAAAAGTTTGGTATAGCGATGGGTAACCCTCTTTCACCAGTATTAAGTAATCTTTCCATGGAATTCTTTGAAAGAAAATGACTAAAGAATATATTAGCTTCTAAGGCAATATGGTTTAAGTTTGTAGATGATGTTCTTTGTATTTGGCCAACAGGAGAAAATTTACAACCTTTCAAATTTGCTGTGGAAGTGGAAAATAAATGTAGGCTACCATTTTTCGAACGCATGATCCACAGAGTCGGAAACATGTCTAAGATAAGCATCAACAGAAAACCCGTCACTGATTGTTCTTATATCATTATTACTCAGCTCAGCATGATAGAGTTAAACAATCATCATTCCAGCCGATATTCCTTAGTGCATTACGTACATGCAGACCAGAATTTATTGATGAGGAGTTTGAGAATATCCTACTGGATCCAAAATAAAGTATCCTAGATCTTTCATTGGTAAATCTCTTAACTTGGCAAAGAAGTCATTTTATAGAGAAAGCTCTAAGCCTCCCTTGATACCAAGAGTCTTCTAGTCATTGACAATTATACCTTAGTTCCCCACTTCCTTAAATCCTTTTACGTAAATGTAGTTTGCAGAAATAAGAATACTATCGAGAATATCTTAATGAAAATCCCCCCAGATTAGTCTAATGCTACCATCACTATATATATATATATATATATATATATATATATATATATATATATATATATATATATATATATATATATATATATATATATATATATGTGTGTGTGTGTGTGTGTGTGTGTGTGTGTATGATCATAATGCTGAAGTTCATGAACTGCTCAATGACGAGAACACACAAAAACTACGCTCACATTCCTCCAGAAAGTTGTCTTATATTTCCCAGCTTTTCCTTTTCTGGTTTGTTCCCAATAAACACAATGAAGTAGGCGAATACTTATCGGAGAAAATGGTGATGCTCAGTGTTGAAAAATCTATCGGTAGATAAAGCGTTCATGTGTGCTGAATGCTAATGGCCATATATATGTAGAATGATGTGTATGACGACTGACCTTATTCTGTCATGTTATTGTGTATCATCGCCTTACATATAATGGACGGATGTATCTCGAAGTCTTCTATAGCATATCATAGCCACAAAGAACCTGCCAGTCACAGCTGTGAACATGGACCTCCTCTTATATATGCCTCTCTATCAGCTGCGTCATACCGAAGAGATGCCGGATAATCATCTTACTAAGGACGAGGAGCCCTTTTGAAAGTCCTAGAGAACTTGAGAAACTTATTGAGGTTGCGTCCTTCACTAAGGTTTCCGGCCCTTTTTAAAAGCATCCTCGCCTCCTGCCACACTTTATACCACCTCCTCCTCCTCCTCCTCCACCTCATGTGAGCAGTTGAAGTTTTCTCGTAGCCACGGAATGACTGATTTGCTTCTTGGATTAATAGTGAGTGGATATATTAACTAATTCATCAGAAGCAAAGCTTTGACCTTAGTCTTACGCATCCCTTCACATAGACTAATGAATATGGAAGATGACAACAGATGTGATGAGGGAGATCTACACATTCTGACCGGAGGTATGCATGATTAACTCTCAACAATTTGGATGTATGACTGATTCACTCTCCACCATTTGGATTCAGTCTTTTTTTTTTTTTTTTAAATCATTTTCCCCGGCTGCATTATTAGTGGTTGGAAGGGCACGAATTTATAATCACGTCCGACACTATACCAGTGAGAGATACTGCATAATACAATTCTCTTGCCACGAACCATCACTTCGGCGATGTATGCTGCATATAACAGATTTTTCTAATATCGCATTGACGTGTCCTGAGACATTCACCTGTGTGTGTGATAGTCGTTATGCACACTTGGGCAGCTGCTCATGGCAATGGCTCAATGTTAGTAAAACATAATTAGACAGTTACTCAAGCTCTGCAGAGCGAAATGTGTGAGTTCGATGGCCGAGAAAAGACACAGGAGATCGAGGTTCGTTTACGGAGGATAGAGCTGGATACAGAGGACGGCCTCCGCTGCCTTATGAAAAGCAGCGAAGAACTGCAGCAAACAGAATCTGGACACAGAAGAAGACAGGGCTCCGTTCTCGATAGCAGCGAGGAATTGCAGCAAACAGAATCTGGACACAGAAGAAGACAGGGCTCCATTCTCGATCATGAAAGTCACTTACGGTAAACGAAGGTCACTTCCAGGTAACTCATATAAGATATATGAGGGTTTGGTGTAACTCCTGAAGACCTATAGTTTCGTCACAGGTGACGTGAGGAGCCTGCGAGACCAGGGAGTTCGTCATGATGAACTATCGTTTGATGGAGCCTGCGAGACCAGGGAGTTCGTCATGATGAACTATCGTTTGATAAGGAGCCAGAGTCAGCCTCGGAGGGTGGAGTCCGAGGTCGTGTGGACTGGAAGTTAACGAAGGGATGCTGACATCACCTTCATGAGTAGTCAGAGTGTCTGGAAGCTGGACTCACGTCAAGGGACACGGCAATCAGTAACATTAGGTATAATTAGAATTACTCGGTTTTTGGAAAGTTTAAGTCGGATTTAAGGGATTAAAGAGGTGCAGGGTGACCCAGACTTGTTGAGAGATATGTTCCAACTGGTAGTAGTGCTATACAGAGACTTTTTGGACGCTAATGTGTCGACAAGGGCAGCTTAATATATCATGAGAGAGAGAGAGAGAGAGAGAGAGAGAGAGAGAGAGAGAGAGAGAGAGAGAGAGAGAGACAGAGAGAGAGACAGAGAGAGAGAGGTTGGGGGTTGGAAGAACATTTGCATATCAATGTATCTATCAAATCGAGCTTATTAAGTATTGCGGGGGGGGGATACACCATTTTAGAATTACCATTTAATTTCACTCTGCTTATGAATACATTTTCATGGAATTAAAGATTTACACAAACGTTCAATTAATTTTTTCCCCGTAAAGCTCAGCCCGACATTTCAAATCGGTATATAAATATATTTTTTTTTTTTTTTCGTTATCATTCGTACTTATATTTTTGAAGCAAAAAAAAAAAATGTCTGACGCAGTTACTAAAAGCTAATTTTTGTCTCAATGATAATGCAAGTTTGTAAGCGTTTTAAGACAAGTCAAAACGAATCTGACCTTGTTATTTTTCGATTCGTTTATGTCTATACATAAACATCTCTCTCTCTCTCTCTCTCTCTCTCTCTCTCTCTATATATATATATATATATATATATATATATATATATATATATATATATATATATATATATATATATATATATATATATATATATATACCTGAATACCCATCATTGTTTTAGGTCCAACATCTCAATTTCGACGTCTCCATAACTACAATATCATACTGCGATGAACAAAACTCGTATGATAGCTACGCGATATTTACCTCCCTTAATATGCTAGGATGATAGCATCATTTTTTGTTAACTTATGACGTGGTAAAAACGTATACGAAAAAACAAAATTCCCTGAGAATATGAGAACCATTCTCAGGCATCATATATTTTTTATGGGATATTACAATGATTTCCAGCAGGAAAAATGAATTTTCTTTTTTTTTTTTGTTTTTGACCGTCTAAGCTTGTTAACTTGAGCTGGCAGACAGGTGTCCCATTTACATCATATATTTAAGTGCATAATACATATGTATAGCAACAAAAAAGAGCTTTCTTAACAAAAGAAATATAGTTCAAATTTATTCCTAGTTTATATATATATATATATATATATATATATATATATATATATATATATATATATATATATATATATATATATATATATATGAGTGAGTTTGTATGTGTGTGTGTGTGTGTGTTATCCCTGGGGATAGGGGAGAAAGAATATCTCCCACGTATTCCTTGCGTGTCGTAAAAGGCGTCTAAAAGGGGTTACAGCCGAGGACTGGCTGGAAATCCATTCCTCTTATTATACTTTTCCAAAACGAAGGAACAGAGATGAGGGCCAAGTGAGGGTTTTCCCCTCTGAGGCTCAGCCATCTGCTCGTGACGCTACCTCGCTAATGCGGGAAATGGCGAGTATGTGTAGAGAAAATTTTTGTACACTCTCTCTCTCTCTCTCTCTCTCTCTCTCTCTCTCTCTCTCTCTCTCTCTCTCTCTCTCTCTCACACACACACCTTTCCTTTTTTCCTCTCCAGAGCCAGCTCAAAAGACATATCTGTTTACTATTTTCTATCAACGTTTGGGAGAGCGATCTCGTTTCGGCAGGTCCCCCTTCCTAACTTCCCTCCTTCCTTCTTTTTTACAGCGAAGGCAGCGCGGTGCTAAAGCCCGTATCGGGGCCGCTTCGCCTTGCCATGCATCCCTGATGCTTCTCCCACGTCTGAATAACCACTCCGACGACACCAGAATGTCCGCTTCCACGGTAGAGTTACTATCCGGTCTGTCAACGTATGAAACAGAAGCGTCACCTCACCATCTTCCCCATGACAGTGTTTAAGTCAACCTCACCCGGCACAGTGCTTAGTTGCGGAAGCTTCAAGATGAGGGTGTATGGCGAGGAGGATCTTACTGACGGCCTCGTATCACTCCCGAGGCAGCCACCGCCCAGGGAGCTATATTTACCTACGTTACCCGCCTGATATCGGAAGGGTTAGCGACAGCTGCTCAGTAAGGCAGCACTTCATTGGGCTGTCAAGTTTCCCTCCTTTGGCTTAAGCTGTTAGGCTCGTGCGTTTTCTTTTTTACCGCTCTACAAACATAGTCTCCCTCCATCTCACATATAAAACTTGACAATACGTAATCCACTCGAGTCGTTCTTCGTTAACTCTATGTTTTCGTGCATTGAGCGCTACGCGTAAGCCCCGTCTTTTCGCAAAATCTCATTCCCTCCCATCTGCGAATCACCAAAGACATCTATCTCTTCAACATTAAGTTAAACTTCTTCAGCTCTGAGTCCCGTGGATGATAACGAGAGCAAAGGCATGCTTCATGTACCAACCTAAATTGTGTATGTTAACGCTTACAGGCTTAGTATAGCATCACCACATTACGATACAGGCTCTCACGCGCTCCATCATTCCATGTTATTCACAGAACATCCTCATGGCGTCACGAGAGGAAAGGTCTGGACAGATGATTCATACAGGCTCCAAAATATAACACTGTAAACAGATGAAATCTCATCAAACACATCGTTCATGAATATAGATTACAAACCCATGACAATTCTCTGAAACTCATTGTGATTTCTGTACTAACTGGACGAGTAATGAAGCGAAGTAGGACTAATTAGTTGCCCTGTCTATAACCTCAACACGCAATAAAAATCCCAGGCAGTAATTTCTAACTAACTTTTTCCAAGTTAGGCAAGAGACAACAGGTGTATGAGACATTACTGCAGCTACAGCGACCAAGGTTTTATTCTGAGTCTTGTGTTCAAGAGTTCCTAGACTCCATAGATAAAGCCATATACCACTAGTATTTCAGTTATCAGGGGCCATGACGCTACGATTAAGTTAAAGCAAAATCCACCATAAAAGATTCATAACTACTTATACACACCTAAACGACTCATCCTCTCGCAACAGTAGAAGGAATTCGTTTGCCTCTCTCTCTCTCGCTCTCACTGGTTTTAGCAGTAGCGGCAATGGCGCATGTATTAACACACCATCGCAAACTCTCTGTAGACCCCAGAATTAGGACACCACCTTACGATATCGTGATCATCAATCAAACCAAGACATGACTCATGCTTATCATGCTTATCAACCTCATTTCAACCACTTTTCCATCCACTTACTGTCCCACTATCCCCCAACCCCAACTTCTAGGTTGCTCAGGCCACCGAATGTCTCGGTGTCACTCTGGAAGACAGAGACTAAGCTGGAAGGAAAAGATCAGCATCGTCATAAATTCCTTCGGCTGTTGTCTCGATGTTCTTTTTTAGAATCAAGAGAGTTGGACTCCCTTCACCGGAATTCAAGATCATTTACACAACTTTCACTCTCCCGAAATTCACTAATGCCTTTCCCTCCTGGTCTTTCCTCCTACCCAAGACGCACCAGGCGCAACTGGAAGAGGAGAAGGAAAGGAAATGCAAGATCATATTAGGAGCGTCTTATTCCGTCTATCAAGAGGTCTCCTTCAATTACCTTAAACCTCATCCAATAGTTCCGACAGAAACCGTAACTTCATCTTACCTATTCGAGCTTGTACAGACAATTGCATGGAGAGCCTCATCCTTAATTCACGAATATCATTGATGAATGATATATTGTCATGTCAGTGTCTCTGCGAATATTGGCATTTTCTTTTTTTTCAAGCTGAAACCTCATGGGCAAACGAAGCACTTTTTTTTTTTTTCCCAAAAGAAGGAACAGAGAAGAGGGCCAGGTGAGGATATTCCCTCAAGGGCCCAGTCCTCTGTTCTTAACGCTACCTCGCTATCGCGGGAAATAGCGAATAGTAGGAAAAAAAAAAAAAAAAAAAATATATATATATATATATATATATATATATATATATATATATATATATATATATATATATAAAGATCGACTAGAGAATCACTCCCCAGAACTATGGGTGGAGGCGAGTATAAAAACTGGATGGCTATTGACATACTTAACATCATATGAAAAATACAACAGCTCTGTCATGCCTCACATGAGATGTCAAGATGCTCAGCTAATCTCACAAGACAGTCCATCTCCAGCTCTGTCGTATTCTATGGATCTGGAGTCTACATCTTTCCTCTCCTCACAATAGGGGACAAAACACAAACGAGAGTTGCGCCTCTCAACTTGTATAAATGAATCTACGGTTTTTCCACTGTGATTTTTTTTTTTTCCACCCCTACTGTTGTCCCGTTCCAGCTCGTTAAGCTCTCCTGCTGCCACCCGGACACTGGGGATTTATCTATCTCGTGAAAAGAGGGACGACTCTGACTGGTACTGTGTCTGCTGAGTGTGTGAATGGCAGAGAGAAGGAGAGAGGGGAAAAAAAAAGCAAGTCTTTATTATAGTATGTATGGAAACAGACAGCCTTAGCGAAAGCACACACACACACACACACACACACACACACACACACACACACACACACGGGTCTCCGTGATGTAGTGTTTAGCGTTCCTGATTAACATTCAGCACGGGCCAGCACGGGGTCGCTCCCACACAAGCTCGAATCTTGAACTTTACTGTTGGCCTACTACACCCAACACAGGCTGGCTTAAGCTGTGGTGTGTGTGTCTGGGCCAAGACACACACACACACACACACATACACACACACACACGCACACACACACACACACACACACACACACACACACACACACACACAAACATGTACTTTAAAGCACAGTGAAAAGTAAGTTTTGAGACAAAGATGATCTTAAGTTCATTTCGTACTATCTTCACTTTCTTCCATCACAACTTGGTCTAGGTAAATGTATCTGTCTAATGCCGTCTTGCATCATGTTGGGTACTGTAAGCCATGGTTCACTCCCACACAACCCCGAGGTCGACCGACCTACACTTTACCGTCTAAAACGTTCAACTGAACTTTTACCTCTTGTCCCACCACCCCAACCCCACACCCTCACTGGTCTTTTCCAAGCGATTATCAGCCACTCGAATACCTCTTCATTTTTCCTGTATAGCTTTATTATTCCCATTCTCCGTTTTTCATAAACAGAAGACACTAATATGCTAATGATTTTCAACTAATTTTCACTTTTTTCACCAAACAACTAGAGCATCGACTTCATCAAATGCTAAACTCTTCCCCCATTTAGCATTAACTTTTAACTTTCACCTTTTCATTTACTCAACCAGATTGTTTAATAAAGTCATGCAGTCCCTCCTTTGCTTCCCTCATTAACTAACACAGTGCCATCTGCATACAACTATTTCGTCACAATCCTTCTCGCATGAAATATATTATCTACACAGGCAATTCCCGCATATCATCTCTTATCTTGCCACGCGTAGCTTTTTCCAATTTGCCCCAAAGACTCTTCTACTATGTAACCCAACTTTCCTTTTGCGTTGGTTAAACCAATTCCCTCTTTCGTTCTTGCATTCACTTCTGTCATGCCTTTACCCTCACACAGAGATAGAAATCCCTGAATCCATTCCCTCAGTTCGCATCTAACCCTCATCCTAGGCTCTGGTTTAGCTTACTTTACCTTTTCACCCACACCCTCACAATCTCTACGTTTACTCGTTTCTTTCTAAGTAACCTTACGTTTTGTTACCTTTCATATCGTCCTTTTTTTTATCCCCTTTTATATCGTCCACTGAGAATGAACTGCTTTCAGTGTCCCTTTGTGCGTCTTCCCTCCCTCCACAATGATCACCCTGACGTCTCTTATTCATAAGTTTCACATCGTTCACTTGTGTACCATCCTTGGGGCCATTCACAAAGTGATCCGATAGTTCCCGCACGAAAAAGTTTTTTCTTACCCAGTTTCCACTGTTAGTTATTAAAGATAGTCCTTACATTATGCGCAGGTATGGATTACACTATCCATTAATAACGTAATCGTGGTACAGTAATCCTAAATTTGGCATCACAGCGTGGGCGATCTTTTCCATGTCCATTTCTTTCAAGAGCATCACCCCTGCAGGATCCAACTCTCATTAGAGCATCACCCCTGCAGGATCCAACTCTCATTAGAGCATCACCCCTGCAGGATCCAACTCTCATTACAGCATCACCCCTGCAGGATCCAACTCTCATTATCATCATCTTGATCCTTTGAGTTAATGTCACCCTTTACAACTGGTACTTAACTCTCCTCAAGTGTGGTGTAAGGACCAGACAGACTTTGCGAGGATTTCTCTTTACCTCCTCAGTTGACGGCTGTTTCCCTTCCCTGCGCTTAACCTAATTGTGTCCTGTTTTCAGAGACCTCCCGTGATAACAACCCAGAGGTGTTTGGTTCTTGTGCTACCCCTTCACGCACTCATTCTCTGCCTACCCACTCACTGAGTACACTACACACACTCACTCATTTCCCTCCTTAATAGTACCATGGCCTATGGCCATCCCTCACTATCAGTTTGCAGGTAGGGTGTGAGAAGAAGCCACTGATAAGGTGAGATACTACATCAACTGGTTATCAGGAGGGTTAGCGACGGCGGGCGCAGCGAGTCTCCACTTCGATGGCTGTCAAGTTCCCCTCCTTGGCCCAGGTTGGTGTCTTAAGTTGCTGGCATTCAGTCAACAAAAAACACACTCTTTCCATCTTACACGTAACGCTTTGCGACCAATACTTCACACAATGTTGTTATTCTTAATTCTAAATCTTCTTGCGGTGAGCGCTACGCGCTAACTATGCCTAATGGTAAGATTTTGTCGCATGTCATCGTCTGCTGGTACTCCTACCGTGTCACGTCCTTCCTCACTCTCACCCTCTTGCCCTGCTACAACTTCCTTCACTATATCCCCATCCTACAGTGCCATACCCTCTCTCACCCTCCCCTTCTTACAGTGCCATACTCTCCCTCACTCACTCTCCCTCTCTTACAGTGCCACTCCCTGCCTAACTCCACCGCTCCTCCCCTGATTCACTCCTTGACCACACCATCCCAGTAATCAACTCTCTCCCTCTCAACCTTTCCCTTCCATTTAGTCTCGTTCATCCCTGTCACATCCAGATAGCAACTCTTCTCAAGCCTTGTATACTTTTTTTACCCTCCCAGACTTTATTTACTAACCACACATCATGAATTCCCAGCACATTCCGCGTAACAGCTCAGAGTGTGCACTTCTTTCCAGCAAAGTCCATTTGGCTTATGATTACTCTGCGTTCTGCCTTATGTAGCCAAATGCTGGTCATTGTGGCCGGTCTTGTACCGCCCCATGATGAACACAAGGGACGTGCAAAACCCCTAACAACACTGGTATTATTAACCCGGTGCCGCGCGGGGAGCCTATTTCTCTATGAATTGGATTCTCATCTTTATTGCTTCTGTTCCCTTCCCCTTCTGGACATATACATTCTTCTCCCCTCTGACCCTTCTCGCCGGTGTACTACATTACCTCCACCGCTGGTCATCTTCCACACACACACACACACACACACACACACACCATGGTCTCTCCTGCACATCCTCTAATCTTGACCGCGAGTATGAGCCAGTGGCGAATGATCCTCAACATCACATTTCTGACATGGTCCGCCCTACTTCCTCCACCCACCCACCCACACTAACACAGACCAGAGCCATCACCAGCTCACCCCCTGATGGCCACCTCCTCCCCTGCCCCTGCGAAACGTGGCAATCACTGCAACATATCTGACTGAAGGGTTTTTTCTTTCTTCGAGGCTGGATGTTCCCTTTGCCTTAACGCCAGTGATCTACTTGTAGCGTTGTTTCAGGACGATTGCACGAATGCACCAAGTCCTCTTAGCCTTACCGTCTACAGACCATGACGGTGCTGCATACAGTGGCTTCCTCTGAGCAGTTAAGAATATGCTACTCAGTACTTCGAAACCATTCACTGTTGATATGCAATATGGCGGTTTATAGAGTATCTCATACGATGGAACTATTCTATTGTCTTTCGCAGGCATAATTCTACGGTTCTGGAGATAAAATATCAATTCAAATACTCGCTCTTCGTTACCTTCACTTGATGCAGGAGTGTAGGGAATTTGGTTTTTCGGCAATCGCAGTGAGAACATATTATTGTTATTGCGAAACGAAGAGAAGCTAGACAGAAGGTGTCCACTTCTTTAATGCGTCAAAAGGCGAGTTTGGAGCGGGAGGATGGAGCATATGGTGAGTGAGGGATGGTAACGATCGCTCCTCCTGCCCAGCAGCCTGGTGCTTCCTCCACAGCTGTATCAGCCTGGTGCTTCCTCCACAGCTGTAGCAGCCTGGTGCTTCCTCCACAGCTGTATCAGCCTGGTGCTTCCTCCACATCTGTAGCAGCCTGGTGCTTCCTCCACAGCTGTATCAGCCTGGTGCTTCCTCCACAGCTGTAGCAGCCTGGTGCTTCCTCCACAGCTGTATCAGCCTGGTGCTTCCTCCACAGCTGTAGCAGCCTGGTGCTTCCTCCACAGCTGTAGCAGCCTGGTGCTTCCTCCACAGCTGTAGCAGCCTGGTGCTTCCTCCACAGCTGTATCAGCCTGGTGCTTCCTCCACATCTGTAGCAGCCTGGTGCTTCCTCCACAGCTGTACAGCCTGGTGCTTCTTCCACATCTGTAGCAGCCTGGTGCTTCCTCCACAGCTGTAGCAGCCTGGTGCTTCCTCCACAGCTGTAGCAGCCTGGTGCTTCCTCCACAGCTGTAGCAGCCTGGTGCTTCCTCCACAGCTGTAGCAGCCTGGTGCTTCCTCCACAGCTGTAGCAGCCTGGTTCTTCCTCCACATCTGTAGCAGCCTGGTTCTTCCTCCACAGCTGTAGCAGCCTGGTGCTTCCTCCATAGCTGTATCAGCCTGGTACTTCCTCCACAGCTGTAGCAGCCTGGTGCTTCCTCCACAGCTGTAGCAGCCTGGTGCTTCCTCCACAGCTGTAGCAGCCTGGTGCTTCCTCCACAGCTGTATCAGCCTGGTGCTTCCTCCATAGCTTTAGCCTGAGATGAGATACGGACGCACTCTCTCATCTCATTTTCGTCTTCCACGCCCAACTTCTTCCTTTGTCACTCCTCTCTTCCCTCCTTAATCTCTCTCTCTCTCTCTCTCTCTCTCTCTCTCTCTCTCTCTCTCTCTCTCTCTCTCTCTCTCTCTCTCTCTCTCTCTCTCTCTCGTGCATATGTGCGTGTACACATGCGTGTGGGGTGTTTTTCGTGTATATGATGCATGTGTTCGCATGTTTTTCGGTGTATTTGTGTGAATGTGTGTGTATGTATGTTGCTTGCATGAGTGTCTATGTACATGTTTATGTGTCTGAGCGGGTACTTGTGCACATGTATTTGTGCCTTCGTATGTATGTAAGCATGATTGCTACATATGTTTAACATATGAGATAATTTTTTATTCGTGCTGCCCATCTCTTAACCTTCTGTATGTTATACATGGATTGTGTGAAAAACACGCACACCCACCCACACCCACACTCATACACACATACACACACACACACACACACACACACACACACACATACACACACACACACACACATATCCCAGCCTAAGTTAGGTTGGTGTGTGTGTGTGTGTGTGTGTGTGTGTGTGTGTGTGTGTGTGTGTGTGTGTGTGTGTGTGTTATTACCTATTCTACAATGCATGGTGTAGGTTAGGCACTCGTGGACCTTTATCGCTAAACGTTTTCTACCATTTAATGAATTCTAATGGCATTCACAAAAATCATCATTCAGTTTTTTCTACTCGTCCACTTTTCATATCCTTTGAGAATAATTCTCAATCTCTCCTCTAGCAAGTTTCTTGCTTTAACTAAATGTTTAGTGTACTGGTTATTCACTTGTTGCTAATTTCGTAGATCTGTTCACTGTTGGTATTGATCAAATTAGTCTAAAAACTTAATGGCTGTGATCAGGTTACACCTTGCTCCTCTCTCTTCCAAAGCAGATAAATTTATGGCCTCTGACCTCCCTCTGTAACTCAGCTCTCTTAATTCTCATACCATTTTTGTTGTCCTCCTCTACACCTTTTCCATTAGGTCTTCATGTTTAAGTTTTGTGATCAGTCTTGTTGAGGAAATTCTCAATTTGACCTAACTTAGTATACGAATAATTTACTGACCCATTTCTTATCCATGTACTTGAATATGATTCTAATACTGGCCAGAACACAGTGTGTCTCCTTTACACTTTTCCAAAGGTGGAACTCAGTCGACAGATTAGATACTAAAATGCCGACTCTTAAGTCCTTCTCACATACAAAATCCCGCGGCTTACATCCTGTGAGGAAATACAGCCAAAGAGACCTTTCTCTCTCTGTCTCAGCCCATTTTTTTTCCATTTGCTTAGGTCGTATTTCGTCAACCATGCATCAGACTTTTGATTTGTCTAGGTGCCTTTGTGTGCTGATGCAATCTTCCACACTCTTCCCATCCCTCACGACCTTCGATTCATTCTCAATCCAATCCAATGGTGTTCGCGAACGAGCCCTAAGGAACACCCCAAGTGATCACATCCAAGTTTGGAAAGGACTTCTCAAACACGCGTCACTTGTTCTCTTCGACTGTGGATATTTTCGATCCATCGAGGGAGTCCCATCTCTATTCTAGCCTGAAGATCCAGATTCTTTACTAATCATCTACCTGAACCAGTGTCAAATGCTTTCAGGCAGTTCGGACTATGGAACATACTCTCATTTAAGCCTAAAAGGTTTGTTACACATGACCACCTTCCTCTGAATCCATACTGCCTCGCGCTTAGGTAGATTTTACTCCGCTTTTCGTTGTCTATTATCTATATAACACCATATATGACAATGTCATCATAGTGCTATTCCCACAATGCAGTACATGCCTAGTACCTAAGAAAAAATGATAATTCCGCCACATGGCATTTAGATACTTCAAAACTATATAACTTTACCAGTTTATATTAGGAATTTATTTGCCAGGGACTTCTGCAATATTTCATGTCGGCGAAGACCTAATTTATGAGCCAAGCAACATTTAACTATATTATTATGGGCATAAATAAGCAGTTGGCATGTCTTAAAAACAGCACCGCACTATATCTCTAAACGAATAAGGTTCCACGTTACACACGACTTACTCCAAAGGGTTTGCAATGTCCATGCTGATTGGAGGAGAGGAAGAAGAAACCGTCTTGTATGGTTCCAGTATTTGTTTCCTGGCATTAAGGGTCTTCGCTACGTTTAATGCCCAGTGGAAGACGACGGTTATCTTAAATTCGTTATTTCCACTCGCCAGGCAACGTTAACTTAACGACCTGGCCGGCCATTAAAGTCAGCGGCAACTGTTGTGTGTGGTTGGTAACGCCTAATGGATCCCTAATTGGTGGATCTTGAACCACACGCTTCCACCAGACTGGTCTTGTCCTCCCGTGGGGCTTCATGGCTCGGCTGGTCGAACACACACACACACACACACACACACACACACACACACACACACACACACACACTGCCTGGAAGTTGTCGTGAAATGAACAGATTACATGTAAGCACAAGGAAATTCAAACAGCTACAGACCAATGGGTCCTTTCGAGGTCTTTTACGGTAGAAGAAGGGGGTCTGGAACTCATATAAGACATTGTGGAAAGCGTAGAAAGACATAGATATTTCAGAGAGAAAACTAACGTAAAATATTCATTTAACTAAGGAGGTCCAAATACTATCAGTCCTGTATCTGAAGCGAAATACTTACTTAGTATATTCTTAAACGTATCTATGGTACTACTTTCAACCACACTAAATCATTAGTAAAGCATTCCATACTTGAAGAATCCCGCTTTAGAGAAAAGTACTTCGCCTGATTCGAGGTCAAACTAGTGTATCCTTTAGTAGCTTGTTAGATCAAGATCATCAAAGTCTTTGGTCATCTTGAATACTTGCATCAGATCCCGTCTTAATCTTCTGTTTTCTAAGTTAAAACGATTTAAGTACTTTAGTCAGTTCTCATATTGTGAAGAGTGGACAACTGAGGGTCACACACACCTGAGAGACGGAGGTGTGGTTGAAGCATCTTATAAGGCGTGAGATGCATATATAATGGTTGTGAATTGCATATAAGTAGTTTTACAAAGCGTTGAAGACATATTATTCCAATACTGAATAAATCATTCCGTTACTTTGTTTGGTTGGGATTCTAGAAGGACACGTTATTGAATATCTCGTTAAAAGAAATAGTATTCTTCTCGTCAACACGGCTAAGATATTCTTTTTAAATCCCTGAAATTGTTCCTGATATTGTGAGGAAGAGAGTTAATAGTCTGGACACATTCTCCCCGAATCTTTGGACCGAATTCATTCACAACGGCACAGAAATAATCCCTTCCTCTAAAGCGAGTCTCGCGTGAGTCCGTCACATACTGGTGGTCCTTGGTTGAGGTTCAGGATTTTAGAAGCCTAAAGACGAGAAACCTTACGGGGGAGGTGAAAACCACTGTGGTGACAAATTCAGAGAAGACGGTGGTGACATCTTGCAGATTGGCGTCATCTAGTTAAGCTGGAGAGGGTAAATCAGCTTGGTACCATATTCCTGGTATCATACAAGATGAGTTCATTTGCATAGAGTATTTCAAATCACGTGACGAAAAGAGAAAAAAATGAACTACACAGTAAAATGACATAGTAAACTCTCCTATGAGACAAATAACTGATGATGGTCTATCTCAAAAGAAAGAAAAACAAAAACATCCACAAAGAGGGTTACGGTAACACATCACTACTGACGGCCATGAACTTTCAAAGGCAATCACATCAGTAAAAGATGGCCTCCTCCAGGCGACGCACCTACCATGTCGGCTGGACAGTGGGCACTGGCATCCTTTATAAAACTTTTCAAACTTGTGCCACCGTTAGAATAGTCGACAGAATATTGCATGGCTGTTACATCATATTTATTGGCCGGGTTTGCAGGAGCGAATAAGAAAATACATATATGCATTCGATAGATTGATGTTCGTCTCGATTTATCCGATATGTTTATTGGCAATCAAGGAATGAGACGAGAGTTAAAAGAGAAAGTTTTCTTAAATTCAAGTTAATCAATGTATGTGCTACTCTTTCTAAGATGTGCGTAATGATATCAATTTGTTGCTACTGGCTAAGTCTGGTGTGGTCGGTCTGATGTGTAGAAAATATAATTACCTGATACATAATTCAGTAATAACCTCATCCATCATTGAAAAATTGTTAGGGCGTGATACATGACTGGACTGATGAAAATATGCTCGTATTACTGAGTGAAGTGGCATGGTAATGACTTGTCCTCATCCATAGGACCGACCAAAGTGCTCACGAATTCTAAAAGTTCCTGGTTGTACTACCAATACATCAAACATTACATTCAGAAAAGCTGCCTAAAGTTTTATATGTCATTCAAGACATGAAACCTCAGCGTAGTTTTGACACCTCGTAGCATGGATGACTGCTCACATACCAGGAGTAGCTCTTCCTCCTCCTTTTTATTTACCAGAACAGAATCCAAAGCTTTTGATGTCATTACTTCGCCCAAGCATCACCAGTAGAAGTCACCCTCAAATCTATACCCTAACATCTACTGTCAACTTGATATATTCTAGTGCATGTTTTATGACCGAAATCATTATCGATTATATCACTTTTCCAACAATGAAAGCAATGAGGATTATCATCACACTGTGTGCGATCGACATGGTAAACGCAGAAGCGCCCATTTTAGAATATAGGGTCTACCTTGTCGTCTAGCGAACAAGAGAAGATGAGAAGCTGGTAAATGAAAATTTGCTCACTATAATGTCGTAACTGAAGGGCTGTTAGGGATACGTTGTATGAGATACGTTCTATCACATGCTGGGACTGATCTCTGTAAGACTTGTGGAGCAGGGGTGTGCCGAGCTGCATCCACTATTCTAGAGTAAATTAGATTTACCAGAACACGAAACCACTGGGGGATTGCTCCTGCCTCTCTTATTAATGTAGAGGAATTCGGTGAGCAGTTGTCTCGCTGGGATCCCAAATGTAAGCCCTTGTCCTTGCCTCACATCTGGGAAGGACCACCTGAGCAGCCAGGGTTCCTCATTAATCACAGTGGCCAGATGCTGATACCCAGGAATGGTCTTGCAAAGTGTAGATGTCTTCCTTCTTCTTCTTCTTCTTCTTCTTCTTCTTCTTCTTCCTCTTCTTTCTTCTTCTTCTTCTTCTTCTTCTTATTTCTTCTTCTTCCTTTTATTTCTTCCTTTTCTTCCTCTTCTTCTTCTTCTTTTTCTTCTTATTTTTTCTTCTTCCTCTTATTTCTTCCTTTTCTTCCTCTTCTTCTTCTTCTTTCTTCTTCTTCTTCTTCTTCTTCTTCTTCTTCTTCTTCTTCTTTCTTCTTCTTCTTCTTCTTCTTCTTCTTCTTCTTCTTCTTCTTCTTCTTCTTCTTCTTCTACTTCTTCTTCTTCCTCTTCTTCTTCTTCTTCTTCTTCTTCTTCTTCTTCTTCTTCTTCTTTCCTCTTCTTCTTCTTCTTCTTCTTCTTCTTCTTCTTCTTCTTCTTCTTCTTTCTCCTTCTTTTTAGGTGGTACGCTTCTCATTATAACCGTTATCATGTCTTTATTCTCTTACTCTTTCTTCTTCGTTTTTTAATCATCATTAAAAAGTGGCTGATTGTTAGTGTTCCTGCTCCAGGTAGCGTGATGAATGAGGAAGAAAGAAATGGACAAGTAGTTTGGCAGTTTCCATGCAAAGGATCGAGTTTGGATGCTAGTATATCTGATGGCAAGAGTGAATGATCTTGCGAATGAGAGCACAGCTGGGGAGAGGGCAATTGGGGTACTCGGTATGAGTGGTAATGGGATAAACCTAGTCCAGTTGTGAGAGGTATGAGGAACGGGTGTTGAGAATCTTTGGTTCAGGAAGAGGTGCATTCATATTCGTACATGGTTCAGTGGAAATGGGGGGGAGGGGGTTTCACAGGGAGTCAGTAGGAAGGTTGCTGGATGTGAACGAGCTGAGGTAGTTTGCTACATGGAACGTGTCATCACTTCATTGCGGAGGCGAGTGTGGAAGCTACCGCTGGGCTTAGGAAAAGAAGTGATAACAGTCTTACGAAAGAAGTGGTCAGTGTGAGTGAGATTTGAAGAGGGACCTTTTATATGCAGATGTACCAGGAGAAACTGTGTGAAGAATGGCAAAAGGTGAGAATGAATGAAAATTGGTCAGTGGAAGAGCAGTAGGGGTGAAGTGTTAAAGATGCGTCAGACGGGATGTGGAATCGTGAGATAAGAGTACTGAGTAGTGGAAGGATGATGTTCAATTGCGAATTGAAAAAGGAAAGGCGGTATCGGAGGGAAAGGAGTGGTGATTAAGAGGAAATCAAAGTAGTGGGAAATTAAGAGAGAAAGGTATGAAAGTTGGAAAAGAATGCAGACTTGCGCTGGTGAGAGAGTAAAGATGACTTCAGAGAAAATAAGAGAATGTTTTAGAAGGAGGTGAATAATGTGAAGAGAAAAAGAGCACAGATGGAGGCGTCAGTAAAGAAAACGGACGAGAAAGTGGTACATGACAGACAAGGTGTGGAAAAAGATATCTTAAAGGAGTGATGATTGTGCTAGACGGCAGGGAGGCGGATGTAACGCATATGGGATGAAGTGGCAAGCGGAATGAAATGCATGGCTAATGGGATAGTGAGAAGAGAGGAGATAGTGAGAGCCTTGCACAAAATGCAATGTGGAGAATCAACTGAGACTGAGGTCGATATTTTCAAGAAAGAGGATGACGAAGTTTTGGCTTGGTTAATGAGGCTGCTTAGCGTACGTATGGACAAAGTGTAGCGTCTGAAGACATGTCTGAGCGTCTATATAAGGGTATACGTTTGCCACCAGCAGCGTACGTAGAACAATCGATAGTGTGCCCAGAAACAAAGGCACGTTCCCTAGAACAACCGGCACCATATTTGAACAAATGGCACCGTACTTAGAGCAGTCAGCCCCATACCATATGAAGAACAGACCGGCAACACACTTAGAAGATACAGCTCCTAAAACAACCGGCACCCTCCGTAGAATGACTGGCATTGCAATTAGAAGAACCGGGACACTATATTACACTGAAGTTATCCGCATTGAAGCATTGCAGAATGACAGTATAAAAGCATGATAGCATAGTAGCTTGGCAGAATTGCAACATATATGCATAGAGGCAGGATATGAGGATACCAGCAACACAGCAGCATGAAAGCATGACAGCATAGAGGGAGGAAAAGCAGCATGAGAGCAGCATAGCATGAGCATAGCAACATGGTAGCCTGACCTCCACAAAAGACTCACGATAAGTTCAACGCTGGTCTAAGGAGCTAGTAATTACCAACAATACAGGCGTCGTAACAAATCATCAACGTCTTACCATATTTTGTCGTTCAGTCTATCTATTACTTGTAAACCAGTGGTGTCGCAATGAACAAGCTGAATAACGTATCTGTTACCCTCTAGACGGATGTTCTCTGGTGTTCTCCCAGTGTTTGTTCTTGAAGTCTACCCCAAGGGGGAGCAGAACTGTATCGTGTTCCTTCCAGTGTGGCGTGAAAATATAGCTAGGCCATATGAATGATGCACAAGAATTTTATTGGAAAACGTCAGCACATTTAAATTTATCGGCAAATTCTGGAAACAGTTTGTGTTTTGCTACCAATTTGCCTCTGCATCTCATCCACCTGCTGTTGCCTGAGGGTCTCCTGTACAAATCATAAGCAGCGCAACACACACGGTTCAAGGTCCATCTTAGGCACGAGAATCATTTACGTAGGCTTCTTAACAGGGAGCTGAATACGTTCCCCAAAGGCATCTACGAGCGAGGAAACCAAGTGTTAAGATGTATATATAGAGTTCCATGCTTCCCAAACGCCAAGATTTTTAAGCATTTATGAATCTATTATTCTGTGACAAATGCTATTTTGCACTGAGGACGGGTGGGGCTGTTTTGCGAGTCTCCGTCTATCTGTCCCTCCCTGAGCACTACGGCTTTAAGGCACGAAGCCAAATTAGCTAAATCAAAGGTGAAACTTCCGCAAACACACCCGCCTCTCGTGAACGATGCAGTAAAGGAAACTGATGCACTGCTGGCTGCCTTGCCCCATTACGCTGATTACGATATTTTGTCACCAAAGGAATCCTAGCTTTGAATCAAATGCTAGACGGGTGGAGAGGAAGTTTTCCACTCAAACAAAAGCTGGATGAATTCTGTGTGTAACCCACCGCCATCTCTGAGGTCACCTTGTGTACTGGAAGGATTAAATGCATGTAAATGATTCTTTCTCCGAGTTATTTGCCAATGCATTACGTTACGCCGGATGGATAAAGACATTAAGCTTATTGGTAAGTGAATGTGGGATAAACCTCCAGGGGTGCCATGAGAAACAGTTGTTAAGGTACGTGGCACTTAGTGTGTTGCTATGTGGTCTGCTGGTCAGGCGGTGTGACACACAACTTGACCAAACGATGAAGAACTTTAATTTTTCTTTCCATTGTCCTTGATCTTTTCCTCTTTCTTTTCTTTCGTCCTTGGTCATATTTTTCTTTCTTTTTTTCTTTTTTTCAGGGTGGGATGGGGTGGGAAGGGACAAACGGGTAACAAAGCGGAGCTCTAAATCAACTAACTAAATCTAACTTAAAGTCCCCATTGTAACATCACAACCCGTACTACACTTCAACATTCAGTCACTGGGGGTCAGCTTGGATAACCCAGCACGGTTAAGTGGTATCTGCAGCATACGGTTCTGTAAGCTCAAATAACCCACGAAGTATTACGGAAAATTCATCATACTTTACGTAAAGGAAATCAATGTATATGACTTCTTTCCATGAAAGCATCAAACCAAAATGAAACTTTAATTTTCAAGTCCTTAAGAATTAAAACAAGGGACCGGGAAGGAGAGGATAGAATGATCATCGAGGAGGGAGTGTGAAAGGGAAGGGGGAGCTGAAAAGGAGAGAGACGGAGATGTAAAACAGAAAAAGAAAATAGAGTGGAGGGAGAAATATAACAGTGGAACCAGATGAAGTTAAAGGAAATGAAAATGAAAAGGCGAGACATTGGATCAGACTATTGTTACGTTTCGCACGGCATTTCTATAGTCCCGCTTTTACCCTTTACCAAGGTCATATCAATGGACTGAACCGGGGCATGTGAAGCGTCCGGGGTAAACCATGGAAAATCCTGGTTGTGGATAGGGAGCTGTGGTTTCGGTGCATAACACATGACAGCTATAGAATGGATGTGAGCGGATGCGGCCTTTCTTATTCTGTTTCTAGCGTTACCTCGATAACGCGGGGAACAGCGATAACGTATGAGAAAACACACACACACACACACACACACACACACACACACACACACACACACACACATATATATATATATATATATATATATATATATATATATATATATATATATATATATATATATATATATATATATATATATATATATATATATATAATATATTTATATATATAAACATTACCGTCATCATAACCCCATGTCACCGCCAAAGAACATTGTATGAAAATATCTTGTTATCGTGAAGCGAAATACATTTTCAAGAGTGGCAAAATTCCTCCCCGTCCTTCCATAAGTTACAGTCAACAAACTTTCCCGACACATGACCTATACAAAGACGGTTTACCCCGGTAAAGAATTATGTTCGTCGTGTCTTCATGCACATGGCTCTTTCTTTTTAAGGGAAATACTATCGTTTCATTCATCGGTATTGAGTGTAGTTGGGGCAAAACTTTCTTCATAAGTTTTAGCTGGCTGGAGTATACACGTGCGAGGCTCTCTAGCCGGAGGGTCTGACATTACTATGCAGCAGAGGTGAGGTGCAGGTGACAGGTCGTCTCGCTCAGTGTTGAGGCGAAGGTGAGGTCGGCAACTGACTTGTGAAGAGGATGGATGATCCCATTGCCACCCGGTCTTCAACACACCAGTCCTCACTCTCTGGTGTGTGTGGCGTGGCTGGGGATGATCCTTGTGCTGCCCTTTACGTCAGTCCTCACTCTCTGGTGTGTGTGGCGTGGCTGGGGATGATCCTTGTGCTGCCCTTTACGTCAGTCCTCACTCTTTGGTGTGTGTGGCGTGGCTGGGGATGATCCTTGTGCTGCCCTTTACGTCAGTCCTCACTCTTTGGTGTGTGTGGCGTGGCTGGGGATGATCCTTGTGCTGCCCTTTACGTCAGTCCTCACTCTCTGGTGTGTGTGGCGTGGCTGGGGATGATCCTTGTGCTGTCTTCTCTTTACGCCAGTCCTCACTCTCTGGTGTGTGTGGCGTGGCTGGGGATGATCCTTGTGCTGTCTTCTCTTTACGCCAGTCCTCACTCTCTGGTGTGTGTGGCGTGGCTGGGGATGATCCTTGTGCTGTCTTCTCTTTACGCCAGTCCTCACTCTCTGGTGTGTGTGGCGTGGCTGGGGATGATCCTTGTGCTGCCATCTCTTTATGCCAGTCCTCACTCCCTGGTGTGTGGTGTGGCAGGGGTATTCCTCGACCGCTCTTCCTCACAATGGTGTGAGACGCGCTCAGCGCCACTCTCACGCTAAAGCATTAACCCCCTTTAGCTGCAGCATCTCCACTCAGTTTCGTGATCTTGAAATATTATCACGTGGGACAAGTTTCCCTGTGCTTCGCTGAGAGGAGTAAGATCACTCGTGGAGGCGCGAGTCATGTTAAGACGTAGAACTGGACAACTGCGACATGTTGGAGTTCACGCTACAATCCATTTTGATTTAGGTGTATGTAAGTCATGGGTTCTTATCCTGGGGTGAATCACAACCAAGGGAGATAATTTGGGACTTTCACTGGGGTTAAGGAATGGACGGTAAAACAGACTAATTTTCATGCAGAAAATTAAACATATATCGATATCATAATACACTGTATACTAGAATTATATGAATACGAACTGTATACATGAAAGCAGTGTCGGTCATCCCACTGAAGTTGCTTGTCTGATAAATGTTCTCATGTTTTTCATTTTTCCCAACTGAACTAAACAAAGTGACGAAAGTACCTGACATTGCAAGAAGTAATAAAAATCCTTGTTTTAAGGTCATTTCTTCCATTACTTCCTTTTGCACGTACAATCTTTTTTTTCGATTCCTTGTCACTAATGATTTTCAGTTTGATGTCATTTTGTCATTTCTATACTTTCTCTTTGTTCCTAACAGACCTCACAGCCTTTAAGTAACCTTTACCTTAGAATCCTAAACCCTGGGAACTCGGACTGAAACAGAGATGAAGACAGAAATATAAAGAGAACATTAAACGCCATTGGACGGCCTGCCCACTGAGGAGTGTTGGTTAACCAACCTACAAGCTTCTGAGTTGCTTACGATGCAAACAGTTTCTCCATACTGACCTAATGACACTGACCTTTGACCTTACTGTCATTGAAACCGTCGCGTTATGGTTGGCTCCTGTGACATGTATGGACATCCTGACCTCCTTCATTTCAGACTCACGTCTCTGACAGATGGCCAGAAACCTAGAGACAAAGCAGGTGGACAGAGATATGTGTTAAACTACAACTGGATATAGGTAATCGTGGGACAAGGACTCATATGAAAATACGACTTGAATTCACAACAATATTCCCTCACTTCTTCAGCACAGTACAAAGGTGTAATGCTTCATGTAAGTAATTTGTACTCCAGGGAGTAGATAAATGTATCCAGAACGTTGTATTAGCGTAATCGCCTTGGCATGTAATAAAGCCTGGGAGGTTTATCACAATAATTACTCTGTGATTATACAGGAACTCACAACAAAAGGCAGCGCATGATGTTATCACCGGAAATTAATAGCTTTACAGCGAAGCGTTGCCTCTATTGCATGTGTCTTCTTCGTAGTACAAAATTGATGTAACCCCTGTAACCAGGGTGTTGGGAACACACAAACACTCACCGCCAAAGGCACATCTTTATTACAGCTTGGAGCGACTCTCATTATAGCAGACAGCAGAGCGAAACTGACTGAAGGAGAACCAAGCGGAGAGATTCACGGTGTTTAGATGGAATAAAGGGGTTAGTTAGGCAGGACAAGAAACACTTTTGTGCACAGTAGACGAGCAGAAATAAAGAAGATGCATTCAACAAAGGACCAGAGCTGTGTTATCTTTTTATTTCTACACTAGAGCAAAAATATAATCCAATCCTGATAGTAAAGATAAAAACACTGGTATACAGGAGGGATATTAATTGAAAATAAAAAAACCCGCAAAAACAAGCCACAAAATAAACTTTCACCAGAGCAAACAATAAAGACGCTAACTGTGGCAAACAGGGAAGTCATTACAACGATGTTTACCGTACGGGAGGTGTGGTAGCGGAATGGATCACAATGGAAGAGCGGTTATGCCATTTCTTGATGATCTATGTACAAATGATTCTCGTATTTCCCTTGATTCAAGTTTACCGCAATACGCAGACGGAGGAAAGGGGCAAGATAGATTGAATTTGTCTTTAGTTCGGGACTGTTGTTCGTGGTAGATGGTAGAATATGATGCTTTTACAGTAGAGTTAAGGATATGGCATATAACTGAACGGTTTCCTCAAACTCTTGTCTTACCACAGGAAGCCACATAAACCCTATGTAAAAGTAATCTATGGTCTGACTGCACATCTTACGCTGAAAATATCATCCCTTCAGCGCCTCTTTCTCAACTGTGTGACCCTGAATTTTGATCTGAATTTATCAAAGTCCTCTGTTCGAGTGGCTACTGACCGCATTTTAAAAATTTTCATCGAAATCCATCGAGTTAGATTTTGAGATGTATTCATGGCTGGTCTCTAACAGACAGGCCAGACGGGTCGATTGACGCACACAGACTGAACTGGGTGTCAGAACCTGTGCGAAACTGGGTAGCATGTTCACTGAAATACACGTAATTTCCATCTTGCATCATTAATCAGAATACTCAACACACTTCATGACCGATGTCCAGGACCGAGACAAACGCCGATGACTCTTTAAAAGCTGAAGATTCAGATTCTGGGGTTTATGCTCAAATCTTATATGATGTGAGATCTGATGCTCTTTTGTTTTTCTATTCTATATCGTGTATGAGTATGCTGCTGCTGCTGTTGTTGCTGCATCACATATAGTGGTCTCGTAAGTTGAATTAATAATGTGCCGAGGAACCTCAAAAGGACACTTCTGCAGCGATGAATCAGCTGACTTTCATCAACAATTTTCTGTCATCAGATTACGATTTGTTACGTTATAGTCATCAGCATTTTCTAATCAGGAGGCAGGGTCTGGAAGTGAGCTAATTTTCAGCGAAAAGAAAAAATCATTAGCAGCTGGCTGGAGGATATAATCAAATAATTATGTATCTATTAGTCGCTTGTCTTTTTTTCCTCTCTCTCTCTCTCTCTCTCTCTCTCTCTCTCTCTCTCTCTCTCTCTCTCTCTCTCTCTCTCTCTCTCTCTCTCTCTCTCTCTCGTTTTTTCAGTCACAGCTAATTCTAATCTCAAATAATTGGATCTCTCTCATTAATCTCTGAGCTTATTTGCAATAATGGGCCTCCATTACGACCCAACGTAAGAGCAGGGTCCAGGCAGTCAATGCAATGCAGAGACTCGGGAGTGATCGTAAATAAATTTTGTAACGCTCGTCACTAGCTTAGGGAAGAAGAAGAAGAAGAAGAGAGAGAGAGAGAGAGAGAGAGAGAGAGAGAGAGAGAGAGAGAGAGAGAGAGAGAGAGAGAGAGAGAGAGAGAGAGAGAGAGAGAGAGAGAGAATGGTTTGTAAAAGACAATGAGTGGTTCATAGCGCCTGCATTGCTCCTCGAACACGTATGTGGTAGCAGCTGTAATCGATAAGTTTCCTTCGTAGATCAAAACACTATTTCCGAATTCTTCATTTCGTTCAAATGTGGTCCGGAGAATAGTTCGGGTATCTTTTTTATTCTTCTTTTTTTCCAAAGATGCTTCGGAGAACGGGAGATCCAGTGAATACGTACACAGAGAGACATCAAATGCATGAAAGCACAGTCAACCCTGGGGAAAAAGAATATGTGTCTGTGAGTTGCTCTCATTAACTTACTTCGTGTATAAACCCAAAGGAAGGAGGGGAAAAACGGTCTCCTTGCAGTACCGTCTCCTGAATCTGTTGGTCAACGCCATTACCCGTTTTCCTAAGGTGTTCTCTCCTGTCCATTCTTGGTGTCTCTCCCCATTATCCATTCCTCTCGTTACTTTACCTATGGTGGTCAACGCCATTACTCTTTTTCCTAAGTTGTTCTCCTCCTGTCCATTCCTGGTGCCTCCCTCCATCATCCATTCCTCTCGTTACCTCACCTGTGTAACGTTATCGGTACGCTGGGTCACCACCAGTGGATCCCACTTCAGCTAACGGAGTTTATGGTTACTGTATGACTGCGAGTGTGTACTACGTCTTTGCTGCAGTGGCCCTACTTACCTAGAAATGGCTATGTTAACTTGCTTCCGTTTAGGAAAGGATCACTACTGGGGTTAACTAGGCAGCCGTGTATGGATGAACCAGTAGAGAGTACAAGGATTAACCAGCTATGAATAGAAGGATTAACCAGAAGAGTAAAAAGGATTAACCAGTAGAGAGTATAATGTTTAACCAGGAGAGAGTAAGAGAATTAACCAGTTAAGAATACAAGGATGAACCAGTAGAAAGTATAATGATTAACCGGTTAAGAATATAAGGATTAACCAGTAGAAAGTATAAGGTTCAACCAGTAGAGAGTATAAGAATCAAGCAGTTAAGAATATAAGAAGTAACCAGTAGAGAGTACAAGGATTAACCAGTTAAGAATATAAGAAGTAACCAGTAGAGAGTATAAGGTTCAACCAGTAGAGACGTGACCTTCTAACATATATATGAGTATCGTCAGTGGAATCCTGAAGTGCCATTATATAAAGGGGAGTATTAGAGGGAACAATGATGAGGGTCTTACAGTGGGATTTACCAGCCGTACACCTCTCAGGCACACAAAATTAGGAGACTACAGACTGATCCCAATGCAGCCGGCAGTAATCTCTCTCTCTCTCTCTCTCTCTCTCTCTCTCTCTCTCTCTCTCTCTCTCTCTCTCTCTCTCTCTCTCTCTCTCTCTCTCTCTCTCTCTCTCTCTCTCTTCATATATATATATATATATATATATATATATATATATATATATATATATATATATATATGGGTATGTTTGAAGGAATAGTGGTTCCAACAATGCTGTATGGTTGCGAGGCGTGGGCTATGGATAGAGTTGTGCGCAGGAGGATGGATGTGCTGGAAATGAGATGTTTGAGGACAATGTGTGGTGTGAGGTGGTTTGATCGAGTAAGTAACGTAAGGGTAAGAGAGATGTGTGGAAATAAAAAGAGCGTGGTTGAGAGAGCAGAAGAGGGTGTTTTGAAATGGTTTGGGCACATGGAGAGAATGAGTGAGGAAAGATTGACCAAGAGGATATATGTGTCGGAGGTGGAGGGAACGAGGAGAAGAGGGAGACCAAATTGGAGGTGGAAAGATGGAGTGAAAAAGATTTTGTGTGATCGGGGCCTGAACATGCAGGAGGGTGAAAGGAGGGCAAGGAATAGAGTGAATTGGAGCGATGTGGTATACAGGGGTTGACGTGCTGTCAGTGGATTGAATCAAGGCATGTGAAGCGTCTGGGGTAAACCATGGAAAGCTGTGTAGGTATGTATATTTGCGTGTGTGGACGTGTGTATGTACATGTGTATGGGGGGGGGGGGGGCCATTTCTTTCGTCTGTTTCCTTGCGCTACCTCGCAAACGCGGGAGACAGCGACAAAGTATAAAAAAAAAAAAAAAAAATATATATATATATATATATATATATATATATATATATATATATATATATATATATATATATATATATATACATATATATATATATATCATACATAGTCGCCATTTCCCGCGTTAGCGAGGTAGCTTTAAGAACAGGGGATTGAGCCTAAGAGGGAAAATCCTCACTTGCTCCACTTCTCTACTCCTTCTTTTGGAAAAGTAAAAACTGGAGGGGGGATTCCCAGCCCCCTGCTCCCCTCCCCTGAAAGTATTTTTCCTATACTTGATCGTCGTTTCCCGCGTCAGCAAGATAGGGCCAGGAACAGACGAAGAATGACCATATCCGCTCATATCCATTCTCTGGTTGTAATGCATAATGCACCGAAACCACAGCTCCCTGTCCACAGCCAGGTCCCACTGACCTTTCCATGGTTTACCCCGAACGCTTCACGTGCTCTGGCCCAGTCCAGTGACAGCACGTCCATCTAAGTATACCACATCATTCCAGTTCACTCTATTCCGTGCACACCTTTCACCCTCCTACATGTTCAGGTAACATATAAAATCTTATTCATTGCATCCTTCTATTTCCAATTAAGTCTTCCTGCCTCCTTATTCCTTCTTCTTCAGACGCATATATCCTTTTTGCCACTTCCCTCACTCATTCTCTCCATATGTCCAAACCATTTCAGCACACTCTTTCACCTCTCTCAACCATATTATTTTCATTACCACACATCTCCCTTACCCTTGCATTACTTACACGATCAAACTACCTCACACCACATACTGTCCTCAGACATATCTTTTCCAACACACCTACCCGCCTCCCCACAGTTTTATATAGAGCACATGCCTCGCACCCATGAAATAATGTTGGGACTGCTATACCTTCAAACATATCCATTTTTGCCCTACCAGATAACGTTCTCTCTTCCCACACATTCTTAAATGTTCCCATAACTTTCGCCCCCTCACCCACCCTATGACTTATTTCACTTCCATGGTTCCATTCGCTGCCATTTCCACTCCAAAGCATCCAAAACAATCAACGTCCTCCAATCTTACTCCATTCAAACTCACACTCCATCTTGTCCGTGAACTCTCCTAAACCTAATAACCTCGCTTCGATTCACATTTGATCTCAATTTTTTCCATTTGTACACCTTTCCAGACTCAGTCACCAGTTTCTGCAGCTTCACACTCGAATCTGCTACTAGTGCTGTATCATGAGCAAACAACAGCTGACTCATATCCTAGGCCCTCTCATCCCTTACACACTACGAACCCGCCTCTCTATCCAAGACTTTCACGTTTACCTCCCAGACCATCCCAATCCATGAATAAATCAGACTATCGTGTTGACATGATATAAAACTGCCGCAGACCAACCTTCTCTTCGAACCATTCACTCTTCTTTCTTCCTACCGGTAACGCTTGTTTACCACTGGCGTCTCAGCTACGTCTCTTCCTCGTATATCAACGGACTGTTCTAAGTCCTCTACCTCATTGTTGTATCTCCTCTGATGTGATCACGTGTGTGTGTGTGTGTGTGTGTGTGTGTGTGTGTGTGTGTGTGTGTGTGTGTGTGTGTGTGTGTGTGTGTGTGTGTCTGTCTGTCTGTCTGTCTGTCTGTCTGTCTGTCTGTCTGTCTGTCTGTCTGTCTGTGTGTGTGTGTGTGTCTGTGTGTGTCTGTCTGTCTGTCTGTCTGTCTGTCTGTCTGTCTGTCTGTGTGTGTGCGTGTGTGTGTCTGTGTGTGTTAAGTGTATACTGATATGCCGCATGGTTACCAGTTAAACATATGGAAACAAACAAGTTAGAGAGAATTCGTGAGCATTTCACAAGCAAAGCTGATGGTTAGAGCATCATGAACCATCACAAAAGATTGTAAAATCTCGAATTCTGCTGCCATGAAAAATGCAAGGTAAAGATGCTTGATACTAAATACCAGACGGGAAATAGAAGTTATGCACAGTAATGTGTTACACCTGGGTGTATCTATGCAGGGAAGATGCAGAATTACTAATTCTGGAATGATAATCCGAGAATACACGAAGAAGATAGCACACAAAAACATACGATTATCTAGCAAAAACAAATAAAGTTGGAGAGCACATGTAATGTGATACCAAGAGAGAGAGAGAGAGAGAGAGAGAGAGAGAGAGAGAGAGAGAGAGAGAGAGAGAGAGAGAGAGAGAGAGAGAGAGAGAGAGAGAGAGAGAGAGAGAGAGAGAGAGAGAGAGAGAGAGAGAGAGAGAGAGAGAGAGAGAGAGAGAGAGAGACAGACAGACAGACAGACAGAGAGAGAGAGAGAGAGAGAGAGAGAGAGAGAGAGAGAGAGAGAGAGAGAGAGAGAGAGAGAGAGAGAGAGAGAGAGAGAGAGAGAGAGAGAGAACGTTCTTGAATCAAATGCCCAACAGTCCACTTATGGGTGAGAATAACCTGGGCCAAAGGATTGAAGCTTGACAGCCAGAGAAGAAATGGCAAAATTTCCTCGTAGGCAATCGTGTGTAATTAACTACTCTCTCACGCTCTCATCCACCTGACGTGGGTTGAGGTTTCATACCAGTATCCTCCACACATATTTCTCTACTCGGATGAGCACTCATAGAAACGTATGCAAAACAGATGCAGAAGTGTATGAAAATAAACATCCCCTTCTCCTCCTCCTCCTCCTCCTCCTCCATGTTCACACACACACACACACACACACACACACACGGTAAACAGATATTGTTATTCCCACATTTTTTTCATTACTCTTATTGCAAATTAACACCGAGTACAATACCTTTCGTCAGAGAGCAAACTTCTACTGAACACGTAGGTGTGGTGATGCTCTGGGCTATTTGAAATCGCAATCACAGGCAACTGAAGCATCCTCCTTAACGAGATATTTGTGTCAGGAAATCTGAGGGTGACATTTCCTTTACGGGTCATTATCCCTCGCTCCGTCGCGAACTCTCTGATCTGCCCTGGCTTACATGTTATCGCTACAAATATACCCGGATAATCGGCTTTAAACACTACTTTACAGATGCTCTACCTTACGAAGACGTAAAGATGGTGAGCTTCACTGTGGCTACCAGATGACCTCCATTCCACAGGTGTCTGTCGGGACGGTACAACGAAGCTCCCCCTTCTGCTCTCAGAGTCTAAATGCAGCGCCACTCCCACCCAAGTCATCCCTCATTTCCTCCTGCTCATTCCGTATTAATGAAGTTGCTCCTGAGTTATGTACGTGGACCCTCGGGTGAGCTCTTCACCCTCGCCCACCTCTCATTAATCAATTGGAGGACCATCAGCAGCATCTGTTTGACTCCGGCACGGGATTGCAACACAGGGGTGTTGCAGAAGGACGACTCATGCACAGGATACTTTCCCGCGGACCAACAGTAGCGTTTCCGTAGTTTCCCGGTCTATGCTATCGCTCTGACGTGCAGGTTTTGAGGTGCTGCCCACGATCATCTCACACCCTCAAGGTCAGGATTATTTGCTCGTCTTTATTTTGTATCTCATTATGTCTAAGCTGCCGGGAAAGATACAGTCAATATCGTTCCCATACGTGCGTACACTCGCAAGCTATCCTTTTTTTTTGGTCATCTTTTGTTATCATCTCTCTATCACACCTTCTCCTATGCATAACTATTCTCACTTCATCTCGTCTAACCTCCACTTTTCTTCCTATTCAAAATCTGACTCCCATGAGGATGTTTGTCCGTGGCCGATGGCTTTATCGTAAGAATAAAAAAAAGATGACATACAACGATAGACTTAGGTATCAGATATCCACCTGAAACACAGACGCACACCCACAAACCCCGCGCACGATCATGGATGATATCAAATGCATTCTTTGGGTACTGACACCTTGACACGAAGTCGAACCACCCCAGCAATCCTATTCGTCGATGTCTTTACTTAGACTTAATCTCTTTTCCCGTCAACTTCAGACTCTCCTAGTCTTTGGTTCCTCGATCATTCATCGAGAGATTTAAGTTAGGGTTAAGGTCTTCCAATCCCGCCTACTGGGTTAGGGGGTTCTGTCAGGATTAATGGGATCTCATAGTGTGAGCCGTTTCGAGCCATTAGGGACTATACCTCCAAAGAGCTCAAAACAGGCCAAGAGAAGGCTGCTGGGGGGGAAAGGGCGCAGTATACTAATCGTCTTTGGCATTTAGCTTATGGTTTCAATTAAGATTCTTTTGCCTCCCAGTAAGGAGTTCTCAGAAATCACAGGTTCAGGACTAGGATCCATGACAGAGGCACACCTTCTCCAACACACAGGTGCACAACACAACAGTATGACATGAAAAGACATATCTGAAAGATATTAATGAACACTGTACTAAACTCTGACACCAATAAAGTGATGATGTGGGCAAGGCGGATCTGATGCAGCCATTATCAGCCTCCTCGATCCTGATTTCGACATTGTTTCACGGATAAAACGGCAACCGAAATATGACATCATCATGCACTGCATTATACAGCAGACCTGGATCGCTCGATACAAATGTTTGCAGTGACAAATGTACTGAGATATGCCGTCTTCGTAGACTGGCTATAAAAGGAACATGATTGTAAGTGCATTTTTCCCATTATTTTCATTCATTTCAAACCAGAAATCATAAAGTATGTGTCTAGCTGATTTTTGAAGAGATGCATCTACAGGTCACCGTCTGCAGTCCATGTGTCTATTACTACCGCAAATGGACTGCAATGCGTGCTAACTTGAACCATTCCAGACGAAAGCTGAATACAAGGGACCTCCATGGTGTACAGGTTAGCGTGATGCATTCTCGGGACGTCTGTGGTCCTGCGCATAGGTTATCCTCCATGTTGCGACAGCAGTCTGTCCTCAACAGAGCCAGCTGTTCATCCTCCCGTAAAGGGTGGTCGTTCAACTGGGTATCTGGCTTAGGCTAGGATATATATATATATATATATATATATATATATATATATATATATATATATATATATATATATATATATATATATATATATATATATATATATATATATATATATATATATATATATATATATATATATATATATATATATATATATATTTACATATATATATATATATATATATATATATATATATATATATATATATATATATATATATATATATATATATATATATATATTCTTTCTTTTTCTTTCATACTATTCGCTATTTCCCGCATTAGCGAGGTAGCATTAAGAACAGAGGACTGGGCCTTTGAGGGAATATCCTCACCTGGCCCCCTTTTCTGTTCCTTCTTTTGGAAAATTAAAAGAAAAAAATGAGAGGGGAAGATTTCCAGCCCCCGCTCCCTTCCGCAGGGAATACGTGGGAAGTATTCTTTCTCCCCTATCCCCAGGGATATATATATATATATATATATATATATATATATATATATATATATATATATATATATATATATATATGTATATATATATATATATATATATATTCCTATGAGTCCACGAGGAAAATAAAACACGATAAGTTCCCAGGTGCACTTTCGTGTAATAATCACATCATCAGGGGAGACACAAGAGAGAAGTATAACAGTCAGTTGATATACATCGAAGAAACGAAGCTAGGACGCCATTTGGTAAACATTCGATTGTCCAAGACGGACAATGAGCGTTCATAAACTTATCATTTTACAGAACAACAAACCAAGGCAACAGAATAGATAACACAACAAAACAACCCATTATCGAAGAAATAACCACTGGAGGACGCACGAGAGTTCCACTGAAGGTCTGTATAAGTCTACATAAGCCACAAGGAAAGGGTGAAGGTCTGTAGAGGTGCATATAAACCACGAGGAAAGGGTCTTTCACGTCATTATAGTAATTACAGTACAGTAATTACAGTAATTTGCGACTACGGGTGAATGGACACCAGACTACAGGTAGCTCATGTATCGATATCAATATTTCTCAGCACAGGAACGAAACAGGAGTGTGAGTAAACGCACGATGACCGACAACGGGACACCGTAATCCACCATAAAGATCCCAGCTAGATATTTCCACATCAGCCAAGAAAGATAACGGAACCATATTACTAACAGAGCAATACATTCTCGATATTTAAGGTGCTCAATTGCACGAAAGAGAAGAAGAGGAGGAGGAGGAGGAGGAGGAGGAGGAGGAGGAGGAGGAGGAGGAGGAGGAGGAAGAAGAAGAAGAAGAGGCATATATCCTCGATATTCAAGGTGCTCAATTGCACGAAAGAGGGGTAGAGGAAGAGGAAGAGGAGGAGGAATAGGAGGAGGAATAGGAGGAGGAGGAGGAGGAGGAGGAGGAAGAAGAGGAGGAGAGGTTCAAGTGAAAATTCAGGAATATCTTCCGAATCAATTTGAGGAAAATACGAAATTCTCTTTTAGAACCTCACAAAAGGCGCAAATCTCACGAAACCACTGCAGATCTTCGATCAATCTGTTCCCAGTACCAATCGTTTCCCTGATTATTTCAGTATTCTTGATAGTCTTCCAACACTTGTCACAACAACCAACCCAGGTATTGCTATGACTCCAATGTAATCATTTATTTTCTACGAAAAGATGAATCCTTTAAGTTTAATGATTTCTATTTGACAATAACACCAGTATCAGTGACAATGCATAATAATAGTTATACGTCGATGAATCGTAAAACCACACACACACACACACACACACACACACACACACACACACACACACACACATATATATATATATATATATATATATATATATATATATATATATATATATATATATATATATATATAAAATAAATGTTGTGAAGTCTTGGTGTATAAGGTTTCAAATTTTCCAACCATTTATTTCATCATTTAAGTGACGCATACGAAGTCTTATTTTTCATTCATATTTACGAACGGCTTCGACTATAATGCGTACGATCATCAGGCATAGATGTGTTATCTTATCAAGTTTTCGTATGTCATTAATACGTTACGTGCAGTAGTCAGGCATTCCCTGGTTGTTCTTAGTTATAATACCTGATGTAATATGGTCTTATATGGTCTTATATGCAATATGGTCTTATATGTAATATGGTCTTATCTATCAATTGGCCAACTGTATCTAAATAAGTCTATTTACTCTCTGTACTCTTTAACACTTTTAAGAAGAATATCTTCTATTGAACACTATTACCTACGGCTCATTATTAAAAAGAAATGGGTTCTGGTTAATACATACGCCACTCAAAGGATGTCATACATAAAGGAATGCTAGCAAGAACAGACCTTTAGGCTTCCTTTTGGAAGATGTTTGTCTCAGTAGGCGAGATCAAAGGAGAGATGCTCAGTGTGGCGAGAATGGAAAGTAAAACAGAAAACGAGACGGTTCTTTTTTTTTTCATATACGGGGATGCAATAACGACAGATATGGGTTAGAAGGCAGGTATACGTCTATCCTGTAATCAAAATTACGCACGGTGTTGCTATCAGCTAATCTCCTTGTTACATGACCATTGTACACGCTTGAAATTCTCTTTGTAGAAAAAGGGACTTAGCCTCATTCGAAGTAAAACTCTTACCTTTACTTTACCATATAGGGATCCACCTATCCTGAGTTACATCGTTCTGGATATTACGACTCACGGCAATACGTTCGAATCTATTCCCCATAAGAAATTATGATGTCATTATTCCAAAGCAGTCGATTCATAAGGTAGGGGAAAGTTTATACATAAATTCACAAGGCGTGAGTGGAGGGGAGAGAGAGAGAGAGAGAGAGAGAGAGAGAGAGAGAGAGAGAGAGAGAGAGAGAGAGAGAGAGAGAGAGAGAGAGAGAGAGAGAGAGAGAGAGAGAGAGAGAGAGAGAGAGAGAGAGAGAGAGAGAGAGAGAGAGAGAGAGAGAGAGAGAGAGAGAGAGAGAGAGAGAGAGAGAGAGAGAGAGAGAGAGAGAGAGAGAGAGAGAGAGAGAGAGAGAGAGAGAGAGAGAGAGAGAGAGAGAGAGAGAGAGAGAGAGAGAGAGAGAGAGAGAGAGAGAGAGAGAGAGAGAGAGAGAGAGAGAGAGAGAGAGAGAGAGAGAGAGAGAGAGAGAGAGAGAGAGAGAGAGAGAGAGAGAGAGAGAGAGAGAGAGAGAGAGAGAGAGAGAGAGAGAGAGAGAGAGAGAGAGAGAGAGAGAGAGAGAGAGAGAGAGAGAGAGAGAGAGAGAGAGAGAGAGAGAGAGAGAGAGAGAGAGAGAGAGAGAGAGAGAGAGAGAGAGAGAGAGAGAGAGAGAGAGAGAGAGAGAGAGAGAGAGAGAGAGAGAGAGAGAGAGAGAGAGAGAGAGAGAGAGAGAGAGAGAGAGAGAGAGAGAGAGAGAGAGAGAGAGAGAGAGAGAGAGAGAGAGAGAGAGAGAGAGAGAGAGAGAGAGAGAGAGAGAGAGAGAGAGAGAGAGAGAGAGAGAGAGAGAGAGAGAGAGAGAGAGAGAGAGAGAGAGAGAGAGAGAGAGAGAGAGAGAGAGACAGACAGACAGACAGACAGACAGACAGACAGACAGACAGACAGACAGACAGACAGACAGACAGACAGACAGACAGACAGACAGACAAAGTGCATTTCTTATATATTCGTCTCGAATTACATTATGATAAGCAGAATGACTTAGAGGAATATGCACCACATCAAAATTTCTGTCCGTAGGTTCATTCTCAAGAAGCGGTGACACAGCAAGACGGTGAAGTTTGCCTCGAGGAGAATGATACTACGAATTAAAGAACGTCAATAAATAACCCTACATGACGTAATCTGTACAGCCATGATCACGTCTACGTGCAGCCATGACCACGTCTACGTGCAGCCATGACCACGTCCCTGTTCAGCCATGATCACATCCCAGTGTGGCCATGAGCACATCTTAAACCATAAGCACATCGAAGTACAGGCCGAGATCACGTCCCTCTGCAGCTAGGAGCGACCTGACCAACCATGAGCACTTACCAACGTAGCTACAAGCATGTCCCTTCAGAAGACATGAGCACATCCCTTTATGTGCAGGTTTCAGAACCACAGGAGCGCCACTGAACAGCAATGAGTACGTCTCTGAACAACCACGCACGTCCATCCAGACCTCTAAGCACGTCCCTGTATAACCAAGAGTTCCTATGAAACCACAGGCACGTCCCTTTGAGCAGCACTGATCACGTCGCAAGCACTTCCCTCTAAAACCTCCACCATACCGTTGTGCTGTCATGGGGCACGTCCCTCCATAGCAAAGAGCACGTCCCTGAGAAGCCACAAGCACGTCTCTGTAAGCCATGAGCACGTCTCTTCGCAAGCACGGCTTACACCAAGGTATTCCCGGTGTGTCTGGGCACTTAGGGATGATTTTTTTTTTTTTTTTGTATAAAATTACAATCAGGGATATGTGGAGTAATTCCCGGATAATATATATGCTAATTTTGATTATACGTCGGTGATGCAGTTTGCATTTTTATTGGGCTTCGTCTAAATGTAAAGCATTCCCGTCTTACCGACAACGACCGTAGCCTTTGTTCGGGTTAAAGCTGGATGGAGGATCGTCTTCCTGGATTACAGGAAGGAAGGTACGTACGTCACACGGAATACAAACTGCTCTCTTTGCCAGTGTCGCTATACCAGTCCGAGTGGTGAGGTGTCGTTTTACCAAGTTCGTCTTCCATTCAGTTATCAGAACTGATCCCTGGTTGATGCTGGCTTTGAAAATATGGTTCCTTCTTCATCCCTGATGGAGAGACGACATTGTCTGGCGTACATAAGTTTATTTTCAGGAAGGACTTTTCTCGTTTTATACACAGATAAGAATATGTACAAGAATCCTCGTAGTTTTTCCTAAAAAAAAAAAGAGATAATACAAGATGAGATAACGATGAACTTGGAGACATCAAAGGTTAGAAAAACGATGAACTTGGAGACATCAAAGGTTAGAAAACGATGAACTTACTGATGTTCATATGACAACATCAACACAGACTCACCTCAGCCTAGATCAACAACCACTCTCTCCATTACCCTTACTGACAACATCAGTTCGCCCCGTTATCGCTCCATGATAACATCCACTCACGCTCACCCAGCTCGCGTTAACCATTCTCATGTTTATCCTCACAGATACCATCATCCATCCTCACCCATGACCCCTTCCTCCCGACATCATCCACTAGTACACTCACCCTCGTCTAGCTATAACTCGCACCTGATAAACTCCCCTTCCCACTCGCACGCTTCCCACTCGTCGCTTCGCCCAGATTCGCCCAGTAATTTTTACCGATGATTAGATCAACACAATCACACACAATCGTACGGTAGCATGAATAACCCTGCCGGGCGATTGCAACTACGTAACGCGTTCACCTCAATAGCGAAACTTTCCATTCGCACGCCATCCACCTTTACTCTCACACTTGCTTATACCAACATCCAATGGCATACTCACACCTGCCGGACACGGTTCTCGTCCTCTCGCACGTATACCTATCTCCACGAATGAGAACATCCACTCGCACACTGACTCGTGGCGAAGACAACAGCAAGTGCCTCTCTGCCGACTTGCACGCTCGGTGCCCACCAAATACAACACCCACTCCCACTCGCTTAGGCCCATGGCGACCTTGGCTTCCACGTTCAATCGTCGACAGTTACACTGACTCTCATGCACCTCACTGCCAGAGAACAGCAGTCATTCTCATCTTCATCACGGTTAAGGGAAGCCATGAAGTACGTACGTTCATTACGCATTCATCTCTGGCGAAGACAACATCCACACATGACCTTCAGCTGTTGATGTTAGCTACCCACCGTCTCCATAATCCGATCTCATTAATGTTGTTGATGTATAATAATCTGATTGTCACAAAGCTTAAGAGCTGTATCTTGAACAACAGATCAAAGGCATTCTAGGTTCTGATTACCACCACTGAAAGAGAACATAGTGGACATAAACAATACTTGGAATGACCACTTAGAAATGTTTCTGCTGTTACCCACGACCCCAGACTAACCTCCTCATTCTCTGAACTGATGTGATCTTCAACATGTCCCCACGAGGCCGAACACGTCAGATCCTACTCATAGTACTGACTTGATGTTATAGACGATCACATCCACGAGGTTACACTCCAGGCGCGGCTTGAACCCCTGGGAGTACACTCCCGTCAACGAACTTCACACTCGAAACGTGTCCCTCATATCCCTGCTACTGGAAGTAGTGCAGCCTCAGAGAGCTGTGGAGAGTGACTTTCTTGGGGTAGCACCGTAACCCATTCTTAGAAAGGAGTCCCTGAGGCAATCAAAAAAGGAAATAAATTACATCCGTTCTTTAAGAAGGTCTTCCCCTCAATCAAATCCTACTAAAATGTATAGAACTTAGACACTATCCTGGTGATGTACTCACGTGGACACCCTGGTATCCAGTAGACTACAGATGTACTCATGTGGACACCCCTGGTATCCAGTAAACTACAGATGTCCTCATGTGGACACCCTGGTATCCAGTAGACTACAGATGTACTCACGTGGACACCCTGGTACCCAGTAAACTACAGACAAGTTTATTACGAGAGTGAGATGACATTTTACATTTATGTGATGAGAAACTATTCCATCTTCTCGCGCTCAGAGCCGACCCACAGTTGTAAACCTCCGAGTTAAGGATGATAACTGGTGTAACCACCAAGTTACCACTGAGGAAATCACACCCCCTCAGTATGTGATTAGAAGAGGCGGAATTCCCCGCACGTCGGGCCGAGAGAAAATGATTTCCTCCCACAGCGGGTGACCTCACAAGGATGGTCATTACGACACAGTCCCCAGCCAGCCAACCAGCCGCTCAAGAGGACAAACTGCTACAGGGGAAAAATCAATCGCGGTTTTCCTCACTTATGTCTCTATCATAAGACATTCGCCTCTTACGGTCGGCGAGCCGTCACTAGATATACACCATCAACTTGGGTGTGTCTACGTAATTCACTTCACTCACTCCCTGTAAAAATGATCAGGGGATGAGGTGGGTGGGGTGAGAAGGAGAAATGAAACAAGGAAACATATTAAACAAACTCCCCTACACAATCTTGAACGCATAGACACGTTATATACGTATATATATATATATATATATATATATATGTATATATATATATATATATATATATATATATATATATATATATATATATATATATATATATATATATATATGTATATATATAGTACCGGACTACGCCTTCATGAGGCTGCACCACGTGAAAGGTAACTTTCGTCAGTGGACGAAGAGGCTTGCATTCTCGTCGACGAACTATTATACACTCCAATGGGGGTTCGATTCTCTTTTCTACTACTGATTATACCGCGTTTTTGTACCGGAAAAAAGTGGATATTCGAGGTGCATGGAAAGAGACAATCCACTCTTGGAATATGAATAAATAATGTCGAGATTAATTCGCTGATGCGAACTCTGAACACATCATATGAGTTATGCAACATCACGAGAGAGAGAGAGAGAGAGAGAGAGAGAGAGAGAGAGAGAGAGAGAGAGAGAGAGAGAGAGAGAGAGAGAGAGAGAGAGAGAGAGAGAGAGAGAGAGAGAGAGAGAGAGATTCCCCAGCTGATCCAGCCTCGTCTCTCATCATTTCATTAGGGATGTAAGCCACTGAATGCAAGGATCAATTCTTGAGGAATCCAAGAACCAGATAATGATCATGTGTCCTTTAAGGAGTTAGTTGTGTTTCATGGTGGGGTGAAGCATGGGCTTTTTTTTTTATTTAAACCCTCTTACGCTTTTTCTTTTCTTTTTTTTTTTACTGTCAGCGTCAGAATGAGATATGCCTCGCTTTTCCACTTAATAAAACTCAGCGAGGAAAATGTGTGTGTTTCCCAAAGCTCTCCATCATAGGTTCATTTGAATACTGGATTCCATTCTTTGGGAGAATGTCGCAAAACTTTGCACTTTACTTTGAATAAGTGATCGTCTTTCATCCCAAAAGCCTCACATGATAACTGTGCGGTATAGGGTAGGTTGGTTCATAAACCACTTGATAACACGGGTAACTTCAGTATCCCATGAGAGGCTTAGCAGATGAAGGAAATCAAATAGATTTTGATACAAAGGAAATAGAGTTAGGCAACTGCTTAACCTATGTATAGCATTAAGAAGCGAATCAAACCATAAACACCCAGAAAATGCTCAGTTTGATTCCTGCAGCCCAGTGGCAGACAATATTCCCTCGAAGATCTGAACCCAAATCCCACACCCACACTTTCAGAGGAATGCCACTACCCCATACATTATAGGGACGCCACTACCTCACACCACAGATGCCACAAGTCAATGGACAACAGATACAGACAGTCATCTTGGTGTGAGAAGACCATTTTCTACGACGAGCCGAGCCACCTGTCAAGAGATCTACCTCAGCTCTAAGCCTCTTGGGGTTGAGAGGCTGAATCCTGTGGCTCTACCAATTCTACGCTCCACAAATTTCATTCTAGAGGGATTACGGGATTTTCCGCCTTAAGATATGAAGGGTCTCAAAGGCTTTATCTAATTACCATCATGTGCGCTGTTGCCTGCCTTAGAACTCTCCCAAGAAACCTATGGGGACACACGCATTTCAGACATCCCACCATATGAACGTTGAGTGACGAATGATTATTGTAGAAACCAAAGTAATTAAAGATGTTTTCACCGTGAAAGACTTTGGGCGGCAGGCTGTCTCCCCTGTTGCCAAGACCAGAAACAGGAGCGACAGTGGAGAAACAATATCGTTATGACTGTCTTCCTAACGAGGTGGTTTGTTTCGTAGTTTTCTGTAGGTAGTAAGTTGTGGACGTCAGATAACGAAGCTACGTCTACAGCCTGGACTTTGGAGTTCTGAAATGATGTGTGGATCCATCCTGTGCCCTTCTAGACAGGATTGCTGGTCTTACTTTCTTTCCTTTTGTCTCATTGTTATTGACCAGCAGAGGTAGACTGGGTATCTTCCCCTTTTATACATCATACATTTATCCTCCTCTTTTGATAACTTGTTGCTCACACGATCTTGTTCGTTTTCACCTCCTCTATCTATCGAAGTCCTGGGCTTGATGAAGGATTCTCTATGTGACAAGACCATATGACGCAAGAAAAAAGAAGTATATAACGCCACTTGGCTATTAATTTTTTTCTGGTCTATAGAAATACAGTTTGATAGATACGAACTGTCTCAACATCTTCCGTTCTCTTGATTATTTAAAGTTTTCTACGAAGAATAACAAGATGAATCATCTCCCGTTTAATTTACAGGTAAGTGCAACAGAAATGCATTGATTTGAGCAGCCAAGATTATAAAAGTAGAGTTGTAAACGTAAAAGGGAAGGGAATATTGTGAACTAACTCTCAGTTTCTTATATATAAGTTGCTGCCTTTACCATCGCTTAGTGAATGATCCGTCACTAGAAATGAACGTATGAATAAATGAACCAATATATATATATATATATATATATATATATATATATATATATATATATATATATATATATATATATATATATATATATATTTGTTCATTGTTTCCCACCACAGCAAAGCGGGGCCAGGAAAAGACGAAGAAAGGCTATATCTGTTCTCATCCACTCCAACGCTGTCATTTTTAATTCACCGAAACCATAGCCCTCCAACTGCAGGCAAGCTCCACATACATTTCCTTGGTTTCACCTGACCACTTAGCATTCAGAACACTGACGGCATGTCGCCCCCTTCAAACCATTCTCTTTTCCAATCTGTTCTATCCCATGCACGCCACTCACTCTCCTGCATGTTCAGCTTGCGATAATTCACAGGTTCCTTCACCTCATTTCTCTATCTCCTTGATCACCTCCTTACTTTCTCCACTCATGGCACGTATAGCCTTTTAGTCAGGTTCTCTCCTCTCATCAACCCTTATAGTCCAAACCACTTCAGCACACCGTGTTTAACTCTCTCAGTCACACTCTCCAAGCCACCACAACTATCGCTTACATTTTTATTTCTCACCTCCTCACACCCCGTATCGTCAACAGGAATTTCAGTACGAAGGATCGTACATATACAACAACCGTGGGTCTCTTATACTCTCAGAGATACCCACGATCGCTTTTACAGACAGTGATCTCTACACACACTTCAACCACGATCATTGCCTCCTCACGCACACTACATTTCACTTCAGCTCCCACGGTTCAGTCCGTTGCCGTGCACGTTCCCAGGTATCTAAATTACTCCACTTTCTCTAGGTTTTCTCCACTTAGACTCACACTCAAATCAAATTGTCCCCTTCCCCCTCTCCTTAACCTCATAAACTTCCCATTATTCATATCAAATCAATTTTCTCTTATCACATGCTCTCCCAGACTCAGAGATCAGCTTCTTCAGTCTTTCTCTCAAGTCTACCACCAGAACACGTCATATGCAAACAGCAAACGACCCACCTGACAGGCATCCTCTACCCCCAGCAAACGGTGCACCCACCCTCTTTCCACGACCTTCGCACCCATTGCCTTCAACCACCCCATCAAGAAAAATAGATTAAACAGCCATGGTGACATCAAACACACTTGACACTACCTTATCTTCACCAGGAGCCACTCATCCACTCATCCTTCTCTTCCTACTTGCACACACGCCATACTCTCTCGATTAAAGTTCATCACTATGCGTGGTATCTCCTTTCCACCAATGTGAAGTCGACATTAGACTACTAAAATTCCTTCATATCTTAAACAATCCATAAGAGCATAACTCTGCCACCTGCCTTAATTAGGCAATTCATCATTCCTGAAATTTCTTTATGCTTGTATCGTTAGTTCTGCTCATCAGTGATTAGCTGCTCATTTTACCCAGGTCAAGGTTATAGGTATGATGATGTCCAGCTTTTCTGTCAGTGCATAAGCTATTACTTCATTCCACTTGAAGTTTACAATTCTAGTGATGACGAGAGCGTCACCCCAGTGAGAAAAGTTTGCGAAAGAAGGTCAACGCTTCCCTTAGGGAAAACATTACCACTAGGGTCACTTGCAATAAGGAAGAAGATTAACATGAAAGTCAAAAAAAGAAAAAAGAGACCAACGTCAGAGTTATATACCCTGGACAAGGTCATCAACATAAGCCATTCAAGTCGCCGTGAGTCACACTAGAGGAGATGAGAATCAGTCACACTGGAGAAGGATATTACCATCAGAATTATCCTGGTCACGGAGGGGATGAGCTGTACAACGCTCTTTACTGGGAAGCATAGCAACGCAATCTTCAAAGGCTCTGAACTGATAGAGAACGAAACTAAGACAGCCATTAGAGTCCACATTACTTTACAAAATCTTGGACCTCCACTGTATCCTAAATCTGCTGATTCCGCAAGACAGACATAGTGTCAACATTCATCTATCCATTACTGACTTATCCTTGCACACAACCGGGTAAGCAGAGAAAGATAACCTTGCTTGGTTTGGGTCTGATACTGTTTTTATCAGTCGCTCCTAAAGCGTTTCTTCTCACGGCTGAAAGAAAACTATGGAGGTAGATTTTCTGTGCAGACGAAGAGTACAATCAAATCTTGAAGTTAAGCCTCTGCGAGACTTGTGTGTATTTCTCGTCTTTTGGGATAGAGAACTGATTTCTTTTTCTCGATATGTGTTTCCGAAGTACGCCTGGTGTCCTTCCCAGCGACGGCGGCACCACAGGGCAGTCGACGTGGTTCCAGTATAATTTCTTTAACTAACGCCCGTGAAGAGCTTAATCAAGTCCCTGTGTAGTGGTGGCCAGGGAGGCGGGCGTGAGGACCAGTCCTGTACCCTAGTTAGGGAACAAGTGCTCGAATGACCTCGTCAGGCTTCACCAGATGGGCCCTGGTGGTGTGTACGATCTCGTCCGAGACCTCGGCGAAGTAGCTCGTCGACAGCCAGAGTTGCTATACTGCAGCAAGAATGGTCGCTAACGGCATATCCAGCACTGGAAACCAGCCAGGAAGACTAGGTCACCCAAGATTCACCTTGGGAATCTGGTCTTCATTTCTTATCTGACCTCATTCCTTTTCTTTTAACTCTTAACTTTCCTCCCAGGTCGGCTTACGTCTGTCATTTTGGGAAGCCCTGCGATGAATATTTCCACCTCCGCTTACTATGAGCTGGTCCCTGTTCTCTTAACTGTGCTAGACGTAATCACATATTTCATTTTGCCTCGTTCTTATCTGTATTGAAAATATCCTTGTTTATCGGGAACATTTCTTTTACGCTGCCCCTTAACCTTTGTGTGGTAATTTCCGGGAAAAGAATTGAATATGCAGAATATGTAGATATGGAAACCATTCATCCGGGATGAGATATTTCCCTTTTTGGAACGTAATAACTTAATAACCAATAACCAACACCGACTTGGAAATACCAGATCTTGCCTGACCAACCTGCTCAAATGTCTTTGATATAGTGCGCAACAAATGAGGTTTATAAGTCCTACCTGATGTGGTTTACCTTGACCTTCGGAAAGCCTTTGCTAATGTACCCTATAAACGATTCCTATTAAAAGTCAAGTCTCAAGGTACTGAAAAAGATTTATGAAAAACTGATTCATAAGTGGTTCACACACGGATGACAGCGGGTTGTATGTGAACAATGTAATGAGACTGAGTGACTGGCAGCAGCAAGTGGGGCAACACAGGGATCCATTCTTGGCTCCATTTCCTTAAGGGATGTTGACAAGTTATCTCACTGGTTAGGGACAGAGCAAGTAAAAGATTAACATGGAAAAATACAACGTTATGCACATCGATAACACGAACAACATGACTGAAAATTAAATGCTTGGTAAGTCCTTATTGGAGGGTAAAAAGAAGTATCTTTGGAAGGTTATTAGTAACTGTGGAATTCTTAGCCAGAAATTTCACCCACAGAAACTAGAATCAAGATCCACTTTACACACACAGTCATACGTTGGTCAGATCATGTGGGATGATATGGAAAAGACAGATGACAGAAGCTCTATGTCTGGGTTATAAGTTTGTAACCCTTATTTCTTCCTACTTCGAACCCAAGTGAATGAGGCAAGAGGAGAACAGCAGAGACCCTTCTCCTCATCCTCCACTCCCGCCAACAACAATAGCCGAGAGGGGAAAAAACTGGCAGGAGGACCATTTGATGATGAAGTAAGCCTCTATGGAATGTGACAAGTTATAATGAAAGGGAAAATCCTACTATTATAATCTTCCCACACTATTCCGCCTTCTCCTGCTCTACAGCATGTTCTTGGGGTCTGGAATGATAGAAAGGAATATATGTTTGTACATCATATTTCCTGTATTCATTTAGTAGGTAAGCTCGGTGAAGAAAGTATCGGTGCACGATATGTACGAAACATTATGACACACGGTCCAACGGATACAGAGAAATTGGTGTCTGACCTGCTATTTATATACCCGACATATATACTCTAAATTCATAAAGTATCCTGAACAACAGATATCGCAATTATAACTCACTTCCCCCCCCCCAACACACACACACACACACACACACACATACACACACACACACACCCTGGTAACCATGTATTTAGATAATAACACATCGAACATCACATGTATCATTTGCAATTATCAACTCGGTCGTCATCCAGGGTGTAGCAGCGTAGCCAGCCGACCCGATACATTTCCAGTATGGGAGTGAGAATAAGAGTTAGAAGGTGGAAGATAGGGAAAGTGAGATGAAACATGGGAAATGGAATCATCGGCATAAGATTGAAAGAAATTAGAGGAAGAAGAGAGAAGGGAGAAGGTCATCAACAGACTTAAGCACAACGAAATCGGAACATGTGAGAGTAGAATCCCAAGCGTTTAAGAAAGTGAGAGTTAAGAAGAGTATCAAAGACTTTGGAGACGGCAGATGTCAGACGAAGAGAGAGGTCTCCTTTCTTAAGAGACTGGGTTGCACCAAGGCATGCTTCCAAGAGGAGGGGAATGTCTTGGTTTTAACACAAAGGCGAAATAAGCGAGCAGAGATGGGAGCTCGGTCAGAGGCACACTCCTTTAGGACTCGAGGAGGTATGACCATACACATTGCTCCCCTGGCATACAATTTGGAAGATCCTGCTCAAGGGAAATACAGACATAGATACAGTGGGAGGCAATGGAGGCTGGTAAATAGAAGCAGACTCATCCGAAGTTGAATTAGAGGAAAGTAAGGCATGCAAATTAGCGGCATTATCAGCTGCAGAGTTAGCTATAGACTGATGATGGAGGAAGAGAGAATTACAGGTTGAATTACAGAGGTTGTTGGAGATGTTTTATTTTGGTAAGGGACCAAAAAGATTTGCCAGTAGAAGAGGTAGTCAAATTAGCATACTTTCTTTCCGTGAAGGTGTGCTTTAATCTACGAAGGACAACTTCGAAGCGATTCGAGCAGAAATAAAAAGCGAGTGGGTTTCAGAGAAAGAGAAGGGAGTCATCGTCCGGTATGCTATGTCCCTGATGTGAAATGCGACAGGCATCAGAGCAGGAGAGATCAGATCATGACTCGAGTGAGATAGATTGAACAGAGGGGATGTGCAACTGCACCCCAGCCAATATAAGCACTGCTTGGCGTTCAGCACAAAAGGAGGCATTCCGTGTGAAAGACTGGCACGAGATAGAGTAAATTGGAACAATGTGTTATACTAGGGTCAAACTGCTGTCAATGGATTGAACCAGGGTATGTAAAACGTAATAATGATAATAATAACAATGATAACAATGATAATAGTTATGAAAATATGTATGGTTGATGATATGAATATTCTAAATCATTATCACCATTATTATTATCCTTATTATTATTATTATCATTATTATCATCATTATTATTATTATCATTATCATTATCATTCCAGGGGACAAGGGAGAAAGAAGAGCGCCAACGTATTTCCAACGCGTCATGGAAGGCGAATGAGAAGGGCGGAAGAGTTGGGCTGGAAATCTCTCTCTTCTAAGTTACTATCCTCAGGAGGAAACAGAGGAAGGATCTCATTCGTTCGTTCGCGATGCCGGCTTATGTACGCGGGTTACAGCGATAACGTATGAAATAAAACGGAAAATAAATGTTTCGGGAAGCGTCTTAAGGATTCAGCCAGGGGGTTGGTGTGAGGGGGAGAGAGGGGTGGCACTTCTGCTGAAGGATGATGTTTCGTGGGAATGAGTGAAAAACTGTGAGGGAGTGGGTCTTAGACTTGACGTGGGTACAGATAATAGTGGGTTACGAGAGGTGCGTGATCACGAGCGCTTACGCGCCTGGCCATGAGCAGAATGCCCAAGAGAGTGTTTCGGGAGGAGGAGGTGAGTGAGTGTGTCAGTAGTTATGATACGAGAGATCAGGTATGAGTGAGGGGTGATCTGAATGAGAAAGTGAGTAATGTGGTAGTTTAGGGTATAACTTAGGAAGGCTTGGTTTATTCAGTGATGTGAATGAAAATCATGATTATGGTAAAATCATGATAGATTTTCCCTCTTTTTTTTCTGTCATTATATGTCATTCTCTCTCTCTCTCTCTCTCTCTCTCTCTCTCTCTCTCTCTCTCTCTCTCTCTCTCTCTCTCTCTCTCTCTCTCTCTCTCTCCGTCTCACCGACAGTCCATCTTTCTTTCCCCATATTCTTTGTTTTATTCATTATCAATAAAACTTTTGCCTCGTAACTTTCCCCCTTAACTCCATCATGCCAACTGGGAGATCAAATAATAAGCTTTTAACTCGTCCAAATGGTAGTTATTTTTCTTTTTTTTTCTTTTTTTTTGCCTCATGAACTACGTGTGATTTTTTTTTTTCCAATCATTTGCTCGGGAGTGAGTGACCCGGACGAGGATAACCTCTTGCCATAGGTTTCTAGTGAGGCTCCAGGAGTCCGTGCTTTGATCTTGGGTTTTCCGTTATCAGCCAAGGACGACGGCTCTTCCTGCTGGCAACGGTGGGTTGCGAGAAGATAAGAGAATACGGGTGTTTTGGGGGAGAAAAAATGAGAAAGAACAGAGAAGCAAGAGGAGGGTGGAGAGCGAACAAAGGCGTGGGAGGGAGGATGAGGTGAGAAACAGAATCTCGAACCCAAGGGAGAGAGTTGTAGCAGTTAAGGGAGAAGAGAAGAGACGTATGAAAGAGGGGGAGCACGAAGGGAGGAATTGGATGGAAGAAGACTGTGGAACGCTCTAAAAAAAGGGGGGGGGGAGAATAGGAACATGGGAGCGAGAGAAAAATGCAAAAGGGCAGGAGATGGAGGATAGAGAACAGGGGCAGGAGATGAAGAACAGAGAACAGGGGCAGGAGACGCTGAAGGGCAGATGGAGAACAGAATAGGGGCAGGAGATGGAGAACAGAGAACAGGGGCAGGAGATGGAGAACAGGGGCAGGAGATGGAGAAGAGCAGGATATGGAGAATAGAGAACAGGGGCGTAGGAGGTTGAGGGGGAACAGGGTTGTGGGATAGGGACGTAAGAAAACAGGAACTTAGCTTGGGGAAGAGAAAGACCAAAGATGTAAGAAGATGAGGAGCAGAGAGCAGGGCTGTAGGATGATGGAGAAGATATGGAACAGGGGCGTTGAATGTTGAAAGAAAAGAAAGGGGACAGGGATAGGGACGTGAGATGAGGGTGCGGGGAAAGAGAAATGAAGAAAATGAGAGGGAGAAGAGAACATGGTTTGTGGAAAGGGGAGAAAACAAACTTCTCTCGGTACTACAGAATTCCTACTGATATATCCTGTCAAGTTCTTAATGACAGTGGCATAATGATGCAATGCAAGTATCATACGCTGAATCATTCACCTCTTCTCCAGTAACTGTAGTGATATAAAGGGATAATCATACTACACTTTATTGCCTCATTAGTTAATATCCAGCTTCAGTTAAATAAATTTTGTCTTAATACACTAATGAGATTTTTCTCCCCTTAATTCAACTTACAACTTTTTCCTTCGTGTTTTTTTAGAAATTAAGCAACAAAGTTTCTGATGCAATTAAATGTTGCCCCTTGGCCGGATATGATCATGTCGGTTGCTCCGTCGTGGACATGAAAATCCGACAGATAATCGTATAATTGTAGTTGATAATTAGGTACAGAGTTGTATCATACGCCACGAAACATTTGATCTACGAAATAAAGAAAGCATTTTTTTCCCCCAGATGCCGAAATTAGCCTCTGTCTTATGTTCTTATTCTCCTGTATTGCTTCCTTCACGTGTTAGGACAGTAATTGATATTCTTAATGGCTGTAGACACGGTGGAAAATATTGAGAGACTGGCCTTGGATTGTATTCATTCTTCGATATCTAAATTGGCTATCATTTTCTTTTTATCCTAACAGAACCTTCTATTATCCTGGGGAAGCGCGGAATACACTTGGCTATAATGTCTTTTTTTTCCCCTAAAAGAATCTATCATCCTGAAGTAGAGGAATACACACTTTGATAACAACAGAAACAACCTTTTTTGCGTCCTGTTAGCTCTTGATATTACAATGTTATCTTGGTTCGATCTTCCACAAACTGTCAAATTCATCTTCATGGAAAGAACACTCAAGGTAATTGCAGTTATTATGAGCACGCGACAAGCTCGTGTGTTGCCACATATTCCTTGAACTCACCTTTATAAGCTAAAGTAACCCCCCCCCCCCTTTCTTCACATGGGAATTATGGCAGTGTCTACCCATCGTGTACTCCCAGATTCCATTATTCATGTAATTACCTATCTGTACCGTATGGGGAGGTACACTCTGTGTGGCCCCCATCTCTTGAATATTCTCTGCTCTTTCATACAACAGTCTTTTAAATTTCTGTCTCCTGTCTGCATTGACCACGTCCTCTTTCAGTTTGTTCCATTTGTCCACCAATTTTGTACCATTAAAAGTAATTCCTTACATCTTTCCCAGCAAGGCTCTGGTGTTACCGGACTCCGCCAGGATGACGTTGCACTGCCAGCTGAGAGTGAAAAGTCGCCCCTGACGAGGCTGTATCATTCGGAGTACAATCTTGTCAAAGAACTTTTCACTCTAGATTCGTCCATCATTTTCCTGCTACTTTGAAGTGGCAATTATGAATAAATGGTTAACAAGTTCATGTTTAACATCATGTTCTGTCCTCTGGGTGTTCTATCTCTACATCTTTTGAAGAACTGTTCACTCTCTACACTATCAGTCTGGCTGAAAAACATAAAGGTTGTAATCAAGTCACAACTCAGTTTTCTCTCTTCCATAGCGGGCAAATCTATGGTCTCTAGCCTCTCCCTAAAACTCAGCTCTCTTAACGGTGGTACCATTATGTTGCTCTCCTCTGGACTTTCTCTGCTAACTTAGCTGTTTATGCTTCTGTAAGTGCGATGACCAAACCTGAGAAGCATATTCTAGTTTAGGCCTTATGGAAGGTATGAACAGCTTGCTGATTATTTCCTTACACATGCATTTGAACGCTAGTGTTATATCAACTACTCAAAATTAATTTTCCTTTGCTGTTCTTTTATCGAAGAGTGGCTATATGTCGCAGACGATGTCAATTCCTTACTCCCTTTCAGATATAGATTCCTACGCCTTCCTTCCCGCTAGATAATAATCATACCGAAACCCTCTGGTACCATTATGTTGCTCTCCTCTGGACTTTCTCTGCTAACTTAGCTGTTTATGCTTCTGTAAGTGCGATGACCAAACCTGAGAAGCATATTCTAGTTTAGGCCTTATGGAAGGTATGAACAGCTTGCTGATTATTTCCTTACACATGCATTTGAACGCTAGTGTTATATCAACTACTCAAAATTAATTTTCCTTTGCTGTTCTTTTATCGAAGAGTGGCTATATGTCGCAGACGATGTCAATTCCTTACTCCCTTTCAGATATAGATTCCTACGCCTTCCTTCCCGCTAGATAATAATCATACCGAAACCCTCTATCACTATGCCCCATCCTCAATACTTTACATTTACTCGGGCTGAATTTCAATTATACAGAACACCAATTTTGGAGTCTGTTTAGTTCCCTTTCTTAAACAGAGTCAATCTTCTTCACTCTTCATTTCCTACATGATCTTTATATCATCTTCATACTTGTTGGCAAGATCAACGTCTTCCTTAGTTGACTGTTCAAGGAATGAGGTATGACATGATATCCAGTATCTGTATGTGTGTCTGCGTACATGTAGACATCTCTTAGTCACAGGTTCTCACTCTACTGATCCAGGGTTCGATCCCGGACATATGATGGTGAAAAGTTTATAACTCTTGCAGGCTTTATACTTCATAGACATACGGAATTGAGACCCACTATCTGTGTAGAATATGTTCATCACCATGGGCAGTGCAGACCGTTTCATTACACGCGAAACAAAATGTCTGTCAAAGTTTCATTAGCTCTGGTACATACTCTATTGTTTATCATGTTATGACTGTTATTTTTCTACACGGTAGTCATCTTCCTTCGACCATGTGAGATCCTACAAAATAGAGAAGAAATACAAGCATCCATAAAAAAGATAGCTGAAGGAAAAAAAACGGTCACATTTCTGTCTCTTGCTTCGGTAAACCTCCCATCACATACTGATGAGCCGCTGACCTCCCAGCAGGAGCGTAAACAAGAGCAATGTACTTGGTCTTCTTTTCCTCACAATCAGTAGTTTTGTTTTTCCTCCGCGCAGCCATGGAGGAGCATGATGCTCACACAAACCGGAAAGGAGAGAGTGAGAGAGTAAATGAAAGGGCAAAAGGAAACAAACATGATGAAAGAGCTAGAGAGAGAGGGGGAAGGTATAGAAAGGGGAGACCCTTATGGGACACAGATATTAATCATCTGATATTGTGAAAGGGAGTTATTTCGATCGAAGCCATCTATTCATCTATTTTTTTTTCTAAATGTAGCGGTGAGACGGTGGCAAGATGGGTGTGAAATGGTTGTCCTTTGTATTACTTCAAAGAATACTGATATATCCGTAATCTGAGTTGCACTGTCTGCAGTTATCTTGGTAATAATACGGTACTGACGCTGGTTGATACACAAGCGTGTGTTCCCCTTTGGGAAGCATGAAAACTTATGGTCTTGAAGGTTAACTAAAACCTCTGACAGTCCTTGATTCGACCAGCTTAACGACAGCGGATCTCCAGCGTGTGCCACATACATAGTGAGGTCGCATGTGTTCTTACAATTACCCTCAACACCTGAGGAAGATGTTAAGGTTCTTCGGTTGATGGATGTAGCCTTGACGGTCTTTGTGACCCTGGCAGTCGACAGGCCTTGGGCTCGACCAACCAACCAACCCACAGAATCTTCGGTTTACGTCGTCTCTCGCCTCCTTCACTCTCTTTTTATCTGATTATCCTAAACTACACATGACTAAAGTTTAGGCCATCGAGTCAGACCTGCTTCAACCCAAGCTCTCTCCTAATACAACTGTCTAAACCCCAAGTCAAACACTAGCCTTCTTGCTCTTCTGTATTCCTCCATCCTTTCGACCACGCAAGGACCCTTGTGCGTTTCTTTCTTCGTGTCACAAAATGGCCATCTTTTTCATGGACTGAGTCGGGAGGTGACGGAGCTAAACGATCAGATGGAGTGTCGAGGACGAAGAATCTCTGACATATGGTGGGAAAGTGATCATAAACGTGCGTGTGTGTGTGTGTGTGTGTGTGTGTGTGTGTGTGTGTGTGTGTGTGTGTGTGTTTTGATAGATATATGTTAGCTGTTCATTTCTTACGTTTCCACCATCTCACAGATTTCAAACAAGTGATGAAAAGTTGTCTATGGATTGATACAGATGAACATACGTTTGAATTTGATGTCTGGAAAAAGTATCCAACGATAACACTCTACCTTTTCTCGCCTCTTATGACTGACATACTTTGGTAACATCAGACCTTGATATACGAGAGGAAAAACAGAAATGAGTTAATGAGATATTTTCGATCAACATAGAAATGATAACAGAAAACAGTAAGGAGAGACATATGGTACAGAGGATAAAGAACATCTGCATTCAAAAGCGTTAACAGAATCCCTTATAATCAGTATAATGAAGCTGAATATTCAGTCTAGATGCTGAACATAAGTCGGTGACAAAAAGAAAAAATCTTTACTGAATAAAGTGTATCTACATGATTAGCATTCACGCAGAGAAAATATCAAGAGCAAATCAACATTTGGAAAGTGTAGACAACGTCAAAATCAGACGCCCCACAATTCGTAAGACTGAAAAACCTTGAAGGAGCTTGGGGCTAACTATGATGAACCAGCTTCAGAAGAATGACACCATTACAGGTGTCATGCAGTCATACATAAGAGGATGCATGACACCAGTCATACATAAGAGGATGCATGACACCATTACATTTGTCATGCAGTCATACATAAGAGGATGCATGACACCATTACAAGTGCCATGCAGTCATACATAAGAGGATGCATGACACCAGTCATACATAAGAGGGTGCATGACACCATTACAGGTGTCATGCAGTCATACATAAGAGGATACATGACACCATTACAGGCGTCATGCGGTCATACATAAGCGGGTTTAAAGTAAGAGAGGATGAGCCAGGCCTGGCTGGAGGAGACAGCAGGCAGGGTAGAGGGAGTGCATCTTTAAGGTCATGTGCTCCTGGTGTTGCAGACGTGCAACCAACCCCGGCGCTCCACACTGGAGATGATGGGGAAGGGCGACATCGCAGGAGCTGATAAAGTCCTTATGAATTTTACCTATTAATTCAAAGTAGCAGAAAATAGTGGGAAATCAAGAAAGGGTAGGACGATGTTATTACCTACACGTACATACCGGAGAGCCAGCTGTATATTCTTAGGGACCTACATCTTGAAGGTGCGTATTTGTGAGTTTGTGTATGTATCTAATCATCTATTTCTAGTCAACTATCTGTATTGTACGGGTAGGGGATTTTACACTCATTAAGCCCTATCTCTTGAACCTTCACTACGGTCATAAAAAGTTTCTTAAACCTCTGGATGCTGTCTACATTCATGATTTCCTCACTCAACTTGTTCTGTTCATCTATTACCCCAGCACTGTAGATGTATTTCTTTACAACTGTTTTAACAAAGTTCTTACTAACTTCATGTTGTGTCCTCTGGTTGTTCTATTCATACATCTTTTGGAGGAAATGTTTGCTGTCAACGTCATTAACCGGTCATAGAAACAGAACTTGTGGTCAGGTCACCCCTCACCCTTCTGTTCTTTATGATGAGCATAGCTAAGGCCTCCTGCCTTTTCCTCCAACTCAGCTCCCTTATAGGTATGGTGCCATCATTGTTGTCCTCCTCTGGACCTTCTCCATGATCTTCTTATGCTTCTTTAGATGCGTTGGCCAAACTTGAGAAGCACATTCTACTTGACCATGAAAAAGGACGTGAACAGCTTCCTGAGTGCTTCCTCATTCGTGAAATTGAATGCAAATGTGATATTCGCCAAATGACAGCTAGTCTCAGCCACTAATCACCGGCGGTAGGGGTGTTCTCGACACCCAAGTCTCTCCTGCACAGTTTCATGCAACTTATTTCCTACTGTTTGATATTCATATTAGATTTTCTTTCACTGTGACGCAACCCTATTACTCTACATCTATTGCGGTTAAATGTCATCAGCCATATATCAGACCGACTTGGATTCTGTCTATGTCTCCTCCTATGCCGATTCAATCCTCCTTGTTCTTCACTTCCCTTATGATCTTTGAGTCATACATAAATATATTCAGGTAGGAGTCTACTCCCTCTTCCAAGTCACTTACACAGAGCAGGTAGAGTAAGGGTCCTACAACAATACCTTAGGGTATTCTACTGGTGACAACATTGAACAACTCTAGAATAGTTCCTCTGATATGTATCCTTCGTTCCATTCCTCTAAGATAACATTCTGCGATTGGAATCCCATCCACTCCAACTGCTTTGCCACATTGCATCTTACGCAAGACTTTCATCACCTCCTCTCTTTTCACCAAATCATTCGCCACGGCTCTTTCTCCGTAGACCATCTCGTCTCATACACACCCTCATCAGTCATTCTATCATCAGACATTCAAAGGACCTTCGAAATATTCATACCATCTCTTTTTCACCTCTGCCTGTTACGATATCCTCAACATCGTCCCTCACTGATGCACCCATCTGATCTCTTACTTTCCATACAGTATTCATTCCTTTACAAATTCGTTTTCTATTCTCCCTGAAGTTTGCCAGTATATGCTAACTCCATGTCCTATTAGCTGTCTCCTTCAGTTCCCTCTCCCTTCATCTGGACCTCCTGCTATTCTCTCCTGTAGACTTCCAAATCACTTGCACTACTTCACTCATGACACCGCTCATTCATTTCGCTTTTCTCTTTAACTAGCGACTTAATTTTTTTTATCTTACCATTCATTATCCTTTGTCATATGCCAACATTCCACGTTCCATATATCACATGCTTCACATGCACACATAAGCTTTGCTCCCCTAAATACTATCCAACCTTTGCCCACTCCACTTGTCTACCTCAACCTTATGGCACTCTCCGATCAATCTCTCTTGGAACCTCTGAACTCATGCCTGTTTTTCAGGCTCACTTACTTTCATCATCTTCCTTCTACTCATGACATGGTTTATTTTCCAAAAGCTACTACAATTCTTCACACACGCCTCCATCAACAAACGGTCATTCACCTCACCTGCTGTCCCTCAGCAGATTGACATCTAAGTCTCTCATTTGCAAGGATGTCATTCTCTAGATAATCCGGTTACACTGGTTGATCCCAGCACCACTTATCCACTTCTTCAGCACATAACTAGTCAAGCTGTTCACCAGTTTAATTCAAACTACGAAATACCTTCTGCATCTGAACTAAATGGGTTAGCACCTAATCCTGTTGAATTATACACAGGCGTTGGTATACAATACACTAGTTCATAGGGAAATTCCCCTGTATAAAATAAAGTGAGGAGGATCACGTAGAGAGATATTCAGGGCTGAATTACTGACACACTGGACTATCAGGGACGGAGTCATCCCGTTTATAACTATTAGGACCAACCGCTTGTCGCATCACTTCCAACACTTTCCTATTCGTCTTTTCTACCAAACAGTCGCTGGACGGATGGTAAGCAACTGTGTTTCACTTTTATTGCATGGCTGATTCATATCCTGCAACATACGTGATATCGTTTAGTCACACTAAAAAGAGTATATTACACCTGACCAAGAAAAGTATTAAATAAATATTGAAAAATAATGGGTGATTTCTGCAACCCGATTGGCATCTTTTGGAAGTTGTAATGTCCCTCCGGAACTGAAAAAGGCAGTCTTACGTTTACTTTCTTCAGCCGGACCTATTTACAAAACCCCTTGAAAGAGGTTCAGAACACGAAAGACCTTATTGTTCTTACGTATTCGGTTACCATTACTAGAGGAAACCTATCAAGTATTGTCAGAGCACTTAGACGACGGCAATCATTTATATGTTTAAAGGTCTTATCAGCATAAGGAACCATCAATAATGGAACATTCCCCGGGCTCACACACACAGCTTTGTAATGTCGCTCTCGAGCAACTTCTGAACCAAACGATTTCCGACCTGGAGTCTTGAGTGAGGCGTGCGGTAAGCGACTGTAGATTCATGACATTCTATACAAAGTTGCTGTACCCAAGCCTTTCACACAGGAGCGTGACTGCTGTTTCATGCTCAATCTACCTGTCAACTAGATCATCCTTAAGCTCTGGGTACTCCATTTCTGTTACGATGCAATTTCCTGAGATACTTCCGTGAGTTTATGGTGATCCCATTCACTCCAGTTTCCAGAACGCATTTGTTTATCACTACAATCAGCAATACATATTCCTTTCTTCAGGTAAATGTCAACCCTGCATCACAGTTTGGCATGAGACACGTATGTTGTCATTTCTTACATTACATTCTCCAAAGTATGTATCAGGTCCATTTGCTCTTCATGAATGGGCAATGAAGTTACACACCCATGTGTATCAAATTCAAGCTCACCAAAGACGTTACGTCTCCTCAGGCAATGGGCTCCCCCGTAGCCTGCATTCCTTCTCTAGCTCACTCTATGGCACGGCCGATCAGACACGCCCACGCACTCACCGGTCTCGCCTTGTCCACAATCACCAGGACGACAAAGCACAGGCTTTTCGTTCAATATCAATGACATGCATGTCTTCCTACGTCTATCCAGCGATAAAGCTCCACTCCCATGAAACAGCCGCTCTGGACGTCCCCGAAGAGCTATGATTTTCAGCCTCGTTTTGTACTGTGTTATGAGACAGAGGATCATATCGTCGCTAACAGCGATGCATCAGTTCCTAAAATTGATCACCAACGAAACATCTATCGTAAATGTATATCCCAGTGACAACAACTGCACGGCAAACCAGCAAGCACCAGGAAGGAGGCTGAAAATTTCATGGTCCCGAAATCCATTGTGGCCACAACACTTTCGATAACGAGACGGCTACCTCTTCCTTTGCCTTTGACACCGTCACAGTAAAACCTCGAACAACATCGACTCTAAGCCTACGAAGGAATTCAGGCATCACAATAATTACAGGTAAACTCGCATCTAGTTTTAAGTGCCAACGTGACTTGTATACACAAACGCTGGTGGGACACACAGCCCAACACCAAAATCTTGGAGTTTTGGGCAACCTTTTGAAAAAGAATAAGAAAGGATCTTGAACACGACCCATACTCATGGGTCAAGTGTGACGTTCCTGAAGGTGAGGTAGGGTGGAGATGGCAATAGGTTGTACCCTGTACAATTATGGACGCGGGCAGTAGGGAGGAAAAGGTTACAGAAATAAACCGCGACGTGACTCTTACCTGAGGATCTAAGGCTTTGGAGGCTCAAAGTGGCGGCTCATGCAACAGACAGAGGCGAAGTGACTCTTATAATTGCATCAGAAACAGACAACCTGGGACATACGATCCTGCAATCTAGGGCAGAAACTACTGGCACCATGGCTGAATAAGCTGGTCGGTACCCGTACCCAAGAACCAAGTGTGGGACGCTTTTCCTCATCAAACTCAAGGCCGGGTCGACAATGGCCTCAGAGCTTGGGGAAGAGAGATCCCGACGTGACTAATGACTAACATCTTCGAATATATACTTCAAATCAGCCGGACGGGATCTTCAATGAAACTCGGCATGAGATGCGTCTATGTATGCCCCAACCACTTCTGGCAGCAGAGGGACTACAGCATCTCGGGAGAGTGATTTAGAAACCGTGTTAACACATAAGGTGTTCACTGGTGTCCTATGCAATCGCGCTGATGTGGTCTTGAGAGGGTCAAATATCTGTTGCATAAAAAGTACCAGCCCGACCTTAGTATTCCCTATATGTCTCACCTGGACAATTGGGAAATGATGTTAGTTTGAATGCCAACGGTACAAAACGTCTTCAACATTCATGCTAAGTCTTAAACTAGGAAAATCCTAAATTCTAGCCATGTCCTCATCCGTCAACAAGATTCATAATCTATGAGGCGACTCGGATTCCTTTTTAAGGAGTCGATGATACTCTTTATAAACCTCCTGTGTTAGTGCGTTCTGGACACCCACCTCTAAACGTGTGAGTAAACTCCGTCGAAAAAAAACAAAATTCTCCACCGTCCCCAACCGGTGCAAAAAGGGCTTGGGCGACCCCCATCCCATGGAGACTCGTGGAATTGAGATTTCCTGTGTGTAAATAGTGGTGTTAACGGAAGGATTGGGAGGGAGGGATGGTGTGGCTCCTGGCTGATACAAGTCCCATGTGCCGTGGCCTGGTCATCTATCAAGGGGGAGGGAAGGAGGGAGGGAGCGAGCCAGGCTTTGAATCACACATGTCACCCAAAATGTCCTCCTCTGACTCAACAGTGGCATCAATATTAGTCTAAAGGAATACCTGTCACAGTCACTCTTCTTAGCTCAGTGTCAGTAACTCCTTTTCCTCTGATTCTTTACCCTGGGTGAGAATGCCACTGAGCACTGTGGGAGGATGAAACACCTATGTACACGATTAAGACACGAACATATACACATAGGGGGAAAAAAAAGTATTACTAGCAAAATGAGAAGTGAAGAATATCCTAACAAAGATCTGTCTATCTTTTTATCTGTCTATTCATCTCGCCTACCCCTACCATTCATGCTCGATTTTGCCTTAGATACTCGGAGTTAAATTCTCTCTCTCTCTCTCTCTCTCTCTCTCTCTCTCTCTCTCTCTCTCTCTCTCTCTCTCTCTCTCTCTCTAAGAGAGAGAGCGCAGCTTTAGGTCTTTACAAAAAATAAGAAAGAACATTTTTAGGAATATGTAGAGAAGCAATTTCATATCATAAAGAGCAGTGAATGGGGTAAAATAAACTACAAACTAAGTGTTGAAATTTTCCAAGCTGACAGCATTCAGGTTTGAAAAGCTGTACGATTGGAGAGGCAGCGCAAGATATGGGGCCCCACGGCTGTAGGAATACCTCCCCGTGCTGTAGGAAAAGGTAATTACTCATACAAATCTGGCTTAGACTGGTGTGTGTGTGTGTGTGTGTGTGTGTGTGTGTGTGTGTGTGTGTGTGTGTGTGTGTGTGTGTGTGTGTGTGTGTGTGTCCACTTAGGAGCAGATTCACGTTACATAAAGCATACACAAGGTCGAGACACGGAGCAACATTGAGTGTAAAACTCTCCCTGTAACACACAGATAAGACTCACAGTCACATGAGATGGTGGATCAACGAGAGATGACCTTCCCCCCGTGTATCGAAGAAATATGTAGTCACACACACACTGACATTACCGGTCGGAGAGCTCTTTAACTAAGGGTTTGGTTATCATCAGCAACAACCTCTCCAGTCCGACAACCATGCGGTCAATGGATAACCAGCAGTAACTACAGGTTCTCGATCATTACGAAACGCGAATCACTGAAGAAAGAAGAAAGTGCTAGTTCTCAAGGGGTTAATTTTTTTTATCTTTCAAGTTTCATAATGAAATATTTTAATGATATTGTTTCGTCCCTCTTTCCAACGAAGTTGATAACAGCTTTATCATTATATTTTACATTATAGGTATTATAATGCATAATCCAGCCCCACTACTGTGAGAACTAATTAAACTGAACCTAACGAGCTTCATAATCATATTATGCAAATTCTATCCCCCTTGCATGACGGCGCTTATTAGTAGCATAATACAGAACGAAGCTCCGGTGATCATTCAATATTTAATTAGAAATGCCAGCATTCACGAGCATTTGCGGTCCGTTACCTTCAACACAGACTCTATAATGTGATCTGTGCTCGTCAGATCAAGACATCTATGAACGAACAATCTAAGATACCTTAAACTGGATCCAATACTGTATCTTCATTCATGACTTGCTGGACTGCAGATACGGAATTCCCTAAGATACGTTCGTCAGTATAGGAACATTTATAAATATCTTTGTGGCAGTCAAGAACAATTTAGGCAGTCGGAGTTACAAGACTTGCGTAGAGAAGTACATCAATATATTTTGAAATGAAATGGACGGTTGGTAAACATCTTAAGTAACCTCAGACCTCTAAAGAACTCTTGAAATGGCCGTCACAGATTTGTAATTTGCGTTATGTAGGATCTGTGGAAAAACATCTTTGTCTCGCCTATCATGAGCATTAGCTACATGACCAATTAATGTTCCTCCAAAAAAGAGAAAAAAAAATAAATGTTGAGTGAAATCTTACGCAAGAAGATTAGCCAAAAATGGTCAGATCAAGAATTCAGTAAAAACATACTGTGAGGCGTGCGCAAATATCTTATCGCTGATTGAAACAATGGTCAAAACCTAACCCAAAAGAAAGTTTTCTTTGTCAACTTTGACCCGCCATGGATTGGTAGAATATGCTAAAAACTACAGATGATTTTTTTCCTATGCAATATACGGGGCTTACGGAAAGGCATTTATGTGTAGCGTTTCACTTCATAGGGATGAAATCTAAGGTGAAGAAACTTTAAATATTTGGTTAGTTTGGCCTCTGACCCAACAAAATCTTTCGAAGACCTAAACAGGGGGAAATAATGAAGAAAACGTCTTGGCATATCGAACCAAGGTATGTAAATACCGAAGTTTCAAGCCAATCTGCCCAGAAATGAAGGAATGGCTGCCATGAAAAATAGATATGAGAATCGAGGTAGAATTAACAGCAATAAGAAGACACACAACGAGAAACCTGACTCCTCTTTTATGGAGGAAGATATAATATCGCTGTGTGATAGGCTTTCGCTCACAATGTTAAGTAGACAAAGGTGGTTTCCAAACTTATGAGTGACGAATTTTGGTTGTCTGGACATCGATCCCATAAAATCCCTCAGTTGACCTAATTTGTTTAAAAAAAAAAAAGAGAGACAAATGAAAGGAGGGGTTCTCATCAGGCGAAACCATTTTCTCTCATCAGAGTATTCACCTCATCCCAAGTCTTTTATCTTTTATTTTCTCAAAAGTTTGCTCATACTCCCTCATTCTAACTCTCAATTGAATTCTTTTTCTGTCCTGGGTCTTTTTCTTTCTTCTTTTTTGACTTCTTGCCGCCTCTTCTTGTACATCTTACAATCACTCGCACTCCTGTCCGACAATAACACCCATATATATATATATATATATATATATATATATATATATATATATATATATATATATATATATATATATATATATATATATATATATTTTTTTTTTATATGTGTATATGTGTATATATATATTTATATATATTTATATATATATATATATATATATATATATATATATATATATGTATATATATGTATATATATATATATATATATATATATATATATGTATATGTATATATGTATATATATATATATATATATATATATATATATATATATATATATATATATATATATATATATATATATATATATATTATCCCTGGGGATAGGGGAGAAAGAATACTTCCCACGTATTCCCTGCGTGTCGTAGAAGGCGACTGAAAGGGGAGGGAGCGGGGGGCTGGAAATCCTCCCCTCTTTTTTTTTAATTTCCAAAAGAAGGAACAGAGAAGGGGGCCAGGTGGGGATGTTCCCTCAGAGGCCCAGTCCTCTGCTCTTAACGCTACCTTGCTGATGCGGGAAATAGCGAATAGTTTGAGTTTGAAAAATATATATATATATATATATATATATATATATATATATATATATATATATATATATATATATATACATATATATATATATATACCGGGGTTGACGTGCTGTCAGTGGATTGAAGCAAGGCATGTGAAGCGTCTGGGGTAAACCATGGAAAGCTGTGTAGGTATGTATATTTGCGTGTGTGGACGTATGTATATACATGTGTATGGGGGGGGGGGCCATTTCTTTCGTCTGTTTCCTTGCGCTACCTCGCAAACGCGGGAGACAGCGACAAAGTATAATAAAAAAATAAAAAAAAAAAAAAAAAATATATATATATATATATATATATATATATATATATATATATATATATATATATAATATATATATATATATATATATATATATATATATATATATATATATATATATATATATATATATATATATATATATATATATATATATATATATATAAAGATATATACGTAAGCAAGATGAAAAAAAATCTGACACCAGCTTGACTTCCTGTCTGTCTAACAACTTTTTTTCTTTACCCAGTTCTTTAACTCGCGTAAAGAACCAGAAATCATTTCTCCAGCCGTCGGTCAACAGAGAATTAAAAAAAAGATCCAAGATTTCTGCCGAGCTCAGGGCTTATCTGCATATCCAAAACTTTGATTAATCTAACTTTACTTGTGGTGCTTTCCCAAGGGTTTGCGATTTATTCTAATTTCGCTCGCTGAATTGAGGCTCCATTTCTGATAACTTTAATCTATTTGAAATATTGTTTTACTTCAGTATGAGAATTATCAACAAATCCAAGATTATAATTCCTATTTTTCGTTGTTTAGTGTATGAGTAAGTGTATGGTGTGATTATCTTAGAGGAATTCAACAAAATTCTATAAAATGTTTAGAGATTGATATATATATAGAAAAAAAAAAATTTTGACAAGAAACTGCTACTGTGTATTACCGGACCTGAGCTGTTCATAGTGTGTTACACCGTGAGATTCTTACTTTGTCGCAGGAGGCCGCTGGCCAACACGGATTCTGTATCCGGTACAGTTTTATACTGTTTGAACTAATTCCAATATTCCGATTCCAAGACTGGCACCCAAACATTTAAATTTTTCATAAGACGTCATCATTCTTTAAGGTACTGCTGTCGTGCGTTTTGCCGGAATTATTTGACTTCTTGAATTCGTATATTTCTATTTTGATAAATCATTAAAGTGTGTGTGGTTCGGGAATATGGTGAAGACAAGTGAGGTGACCAATGACACTACTGTGATGAAACATATATGCAGCAGCTTCACTCGCTGGACTTCGGCTTACGGAAGGTTCACAGAAATATTCTGTTTTCTCAGTCTTTTAGCGAAGCCAAGCATCTCAAAAGCACTATTTACAGAAACAATGAGGGAAAAAATGGTTAGAGAGTCTCCAGGAATCGACCAAAGAACACTTCCTATACAACCTTCATATATGAAACTTGGCTTAATAAGGATTTTATGTTTTGGGAGGAGGGGATTTTTTTGCGGGCCTTGGACAAAAAAGGGCAAAGAAGATGATTATCGTCTTAATTATGTAAAAGAAAAATTTCATAAAAATGAAGGGAAATTCTTATCCAGCTTCATAACAACAACGTTAACCGATGCTGAATCAGCTGCTTCGAAGTCCTCAAGCAACTGTTAAAGAACTTAGGGAAACGAAAAGGGAGCCCACAACAAAAATAGTTGTTCAAGCATCTTCGACAATCCACTATTTCCACTCTCATTCAAATTTTCCTAAAACTATGGATGATGTCTGGTGATGAACACGGGAAAGTCTCCCATCAACATATTTTAACAAGGAAACATTGCTTTCAGGGGAGTCGGGAGCCAAGAATAGAATTGGTTTCTCCATGGAGTGGAGAAAGAGGAAGAGGATCTCAAGCATCATTCAGAACACATACCTATGATCCCGAGTCAAACTACTCGTAAACCAAGTGCAACCTCTCAGTATCCTCAACCTATGCAGGCAAGCAAACAGGCTCCCAACCCACTTCTTCCAGCAGCCGACCTCGCCAAACATGACATTCTGTTCACCGCAGCTACACAGGACGAATAGGGTCACGCAACACGAAGTATCCACTGAGTGTTATATGCCTTTGCATATAACACTCTCATATATTTCACCCAGTCATCGCAACGACACAACCACTCACCATCAATAGAAATCAGAGAACAAGTCCGAACTCTAAATAACATCATCACTCACCTAATCACTTAAAAACAAACTGAAAACTATCGCTACTTCCCTAACAGAGTAAATCACAAGACTCACAGCAACTAACACTGGGGGACATCACGCTCATGAAACACTCCTGACGCCTCTCAACAAAATCTTTTCCCTTAAGGAACAGAAAAACATACTCATGAGACGCTCCTGAAAAACAGTCACAATCCAATCACAAACCTAAACACGTGAGTCACCAAGAGCCAACACTAAATCCATCCAGAAACGCCTACCCATCTATCCTTTACTCTGGCCTACAACATAATTCCGTGAACTTTCTGCAAAAAGACGTACAAACATCGCAACACATTATAACCTGCGGTCCCAGACTGTGACGTGGCCTATTTTCTAATATCATAAGGACTGAAGGGAGTTCTGTGGCAGGAAGCGAGTATATATATAAAGTGGAATGGGTGACGAATAAGAGATATTTAAGGAATCAGCGCTCTGTCATGTGCATAAGAAGTGTGTGGCATGTGGGGAGGGGACAGGTGTGAAAGGGTAATGAGTGGTGGGACAGAGAAATAAAACTGCCAGTAAAAGAGAGAAGATAGATGCATGGGCGTACTTACACGGAAGGAGTACAAATGATTGAAGATGCACAAGAGGAAGCGACAGAGGGTAAAGAGTAGGTTACATGTGTTGAAAAAGATTGAAAATAGGGTTAGTAGTTAACAGTAAACTTCAGGGTAAATAATATGTTTTGGAAGGAGGCTACTAGTGAGAGAAAAAAAAAAACAAGAGATCAAATGGGAACATTGGTTAAAGGGGCAAATGGAAAAGTGGTAACAGGTAGGGATAAGGTGAGGAGAATATGGGGTATTTTGAAGGCTGTCAGATGTGGGGTCTTTGGGTCGGAATGGCATGCGAAGGGAGAGACTCATGGAGAGAAGTTTTGGGAAAATAGAAGAAGTACATTGAGATGTGGCAAAGCGGCTGAATTGGTCGGTACTGCATTTGAATTTCTTACGGAAGGGGGCGGCCGTGTTGTTGATTGGTTAATCAAGATTTTCAATGTAATGCATGTATGGATCATGGTAAGGTGCCTGAGGAATGACGGAATGCATATGTACAGTGCCAATGTAAAAAGGCAGTAGGTACAAAGGAGAGTGTTCAAACTACAGTGGTATTAGTTTGTTGAGTGTTCCTGGCCAGTTGTATGGGAGAGTAGTGACTGAAAGAGTGAACGCATGTACAGAACATCAGACTGGGAAGGAACAATAGGTTTCAGGGGTGATAGAGGATATGTCGATCAATTGTTTGTTGTTAAAGATATGTGCGAGAAATACTTTGAGAAAAAGGATTTGTATGTGGCATTTATGAATCTGGAGAAAGCATTTGATGAGGTCGATAGAGATGCTTAAAGAAGGTCTTACGAATATATGGTGTAGAAGGAAAGCTGCTAGAAGCAGTGAGAAGTTTCTATCAAGGGTTACAGGAGTGTGAACGAGTTGAAAAAGACAAAATTGAGTAGTTCCAGGTAAAAGTTGGTCTGCGGAAGGATGTGTGATGTCAATAATGGTTGTCTGATTTGCTTAAGGATAAGACGGTGAGGGAGGTAGTTGCAAGGTTCTTGGGGAACAAGTCAGTTGTTGCTGTCTGATGACATAGCACTAGTGGCAGACTGGAGTGAGAACCTGCTGAAGTTGGTAACTGAGTTTGAGAGAGGGAGTGAAACGAGAAAGTTAAGAGAAAATGTGAATAAAAGGAAGGTCATTAGGTTTAGCAGTACAGAAGAACAAGCTAGCTCGGACGTGAGTGTGAATGAATATTTGAAAGGAATGAAGTGTCTATGTACCTGAAAGAGGACATGGCTGTAAATGGTGCCATGGAAACTGAAGTGAATAATAGGGTGGGTGAGGGTACGAAGGTTCTGGGAAAACCGAGGAATGTGTAGGAAGAAAAGTCATTATCTGGGAGGGCGCTAATGTTGTGTGGATCCGAAACATGGACTACAGATAAGAATGTGCAAAAGAAGGTGGAAGCGTTGCAAATGAAATGTGTGAGGACCGTATGTGGTGTGAGGTGATTTCGTCGAGTAAGTGATGAGAGAGAGAGAGAGAGAGAGAGAGAGAGAGAGAGAGAGAGAGAGAGAGAGAGAGAGAGAGAGAGAGAGAGAGAGAGAGAGAGAGAGAGAGAGCTGTGCTTATAGGAAGAGTGTGGTTACCTGAGTTGAAGAGCGTGCGCTGAAATGGTTGGGACATATTGAGAGAATGACTAAGGAGAGGTCGAAATTGGAGGAGATGAAATCATACTGGAGATGGAAGGATGGAGTGAAAAAGCTTTTGAGCGATCGTGGCCAGAACATGCAGGAGGGTGAAAGGCGTGCACGGGGTAGAGTGAAATGTTACGAAAAGGTATGCAGATGAACTGATTTAGGGCTCGTAAAGCGGCCGGGGGTACACATGGAAATAGCTGTGGGGCCTGGTTTTTTTCGGTACATTGCTGGAAAATGAATGTGAACGAATGTGGCCTTTCTTCGTCTGCTTGTGCCGCTACCTCGTTAGCGCAGGGAAACGATGGACAAGTATGAGAGAAAGAGAAAGAATATATATATATATATATATATATATATATATATATATATATATATATATATATATATATATATATATATATATATATATATATATAAACTCACTGAAATCAGCATATCAGAATAAAGCAAAATAAAAAAGTATTCACAAGGAAAAATAGATTTTTGCTTACGAACGTAATTAATTCCTTTCCAAATGGACGCAGTATTTCTCTTGTGTATTCTGAAAAATGATGGAGTAATAAGAAATGTTATTTGCGGGCCTTTGTGGTACAGTGGTTAGCTTTCCCGACCTTGACGCATTCACAGGCCGCCCAGGGTCGGAGCGCTTAAGTTCGAATTCAGGTTATGGCTGTTGGTCCGCAATAAACCTAACTGTTCATCCACCTCTTGGGTTTGGTCTATCTATCTATCTATCTATAGATAGATAGATAGATAGATAGATACAGCGTTAATGAGATGGCCTTGATTAGGGCCTCAGATGCCCGTTCCGTCTCTGCCAATACAAAAGAAAAACAACGGGAGAAGCCGCTACGCTCTCCTGACATCACATAATCTTTGGGTAATCGAACTTTGGAGGTATCGAGATCAGATCAGACATGATGCTGGCAGCTAAGCCCACTGAGTCAGAGAGGAGAATGACTCGCGGGATGGAAGCAACAATGAAACATAAATGATGACACGACAAGCCTCTTCCAGTCATTAATGATAACTACCTCCATTACCATGATAAGAAATCATGCTATTCTTATCATGCAGTTATCATATTGTTTATCATCTAGTTCTTCAAAAATGAAAAATAAAAAAATCGTCCAAACAGAATATCATATTCAGAAAATGTCTCCCTTTTTTTTTTTTTCTTTTCCTGAAGATGATGAAGATGCGTTACACAACACACCTGCAAAACCCAGCTTTTGATGCACTGGGTTTGTGGCAAAGTCTCGTCTTGAATTCTGAGGGAGGTGTGAGGACAGGAGACGTGCGGTTGTTACACGTCCAGAAAACTGAAGGTAATGCAAAGAAGTATAAAGGAATACAAAGGAGATCAAACAGCAACAGACCACTGGGCCCCCTTCGGGGCTGTCTTCGATACTGTCAGAGACAAAAAAAAAAAAGTTACATGAAGCGGGATAAATATCATACTGGGGAGGAGTTCCACAGATGGGAGGCACATAGAATAATACAAGATACGAGCAAGGACGAGGTTCACCATATAGACGAATGTTTCAACACTGTAATGGTGATGACGCGTTGCAGCGACAAGTTTGCCTGGAGCATGATGACCTGTCACCAAAGCACTGATTATAAATGGTCCCGCAGAGGTACAAGAAGTGAACTTTGTGTGCGTGTGTGCGTGTGTGTGTGGGTATTAGTGCGATAAGTCTTAAACTGGGTTTTGGCAAGTAAGGCTCAGTCATATTCCCATGATAACAGCACTGATTTTAAGGGAAATGCGGTCAGTCAGAACCAGAACAAGGAGAATTTTTTTCTTTGTTAATTCTTACCAAATTCAGGAATACTTTGATTCCAAGGAAGGCATTCGTCATGGTTCTTACTGAAGTACTGGAGATATTGATGAAACTAAAGTGCGTATATCAAGAAAAGTCGCTTACAAATATCTGGAGAGCGAGAAAGTCTTGAGTCTTGACGTCTTCTCATGTGTTAAATATTCAAAGATTTTAAATCCCAGATCATATTGGCTCTGGGATGACATCTAGGATATGAACTAAGTACATATAAATAGTCTGCAAGAAAATTAATAAGACTCATATCAAAATTGGCTTTACCACGTTATCGGTTGAAGGAATTTCATGAATATGAACAAAAAGGTTAGGGGTAGACAGAGAAAAACGACGAGTTGAGAGATCTAAGAAAATAAAATTCGACATGATGGATACTTGACGTGAAGAGCTTGATGCCACTCATTGCTTTAATGAGTGGCATGGAGAAAGACTATAGGTCATGACTATGAAGAGAAGAGTGAAAGGAGATATTTAACAGAACAGCAAATCGATACATCAGGTTGCACACAACATCAAATTGTCTTTTAGATATGATTCTCATAACTGAGGTCACAACTGAAGTAAATATAACTGGTGAAGAATTCTGATAGAAAGGAATAATCTCACTCCTGAGAAATGAATTGAATCTCTCTAATTTCAAGATAGAAATAAAACTAGCAATGGAGAGCGAACATCTGAATAGCCCATGAATGACTAAAGCTAGCTCCAAGACAGATTTCTTCGGTCCAGAGGAAAGAAGTGAATTCGGATGGGGACAAGTGTATTCTGTTGGGACAAAGACATCAATGAAAAGGCAAATTACGACAGGCATTTGAAGAGGGAATATTAAGACAGGGATGACGAGGCAAACGAAAGCTTAAATCAATGAGTAAATCTACTTCCACCTTGACTACTGGGCAATATTTTTTCCATATCACTGCAGACGTGAAAAGGAAAGACCGATCCCTCCTGATATATTCTTTTCTGAGCAGTAGGATCAGGTAATGGAAGACAGGCAAGACACTGAAGGCGGAAATGTTAAATGAACTGACGAAGAACCAAGGACACTTTTTATCCATTGGCAAAGCTGCTACACGACTCTGCTCTTGCACGAAAGCATACGATTCTTCAACAAACGTTATGCAACGTTCTTCTTGGTCTCGTACTTTGATACACATTTATGCCTGAGGTGGAGGTTGTAATTCAAGTATTTGAATTCTCTTACAAGTGTGTTTTGCGGCCATTGGAGAACGAAGGGTAAACAAAATAGAAGATTGCTTTGTGATGTAAATATAAAAGTAATCGGGTAAACAAATAACTTTCAGGGAAGTTCCTCCAAAATTATCTTTAGCTCTGGTGTGGATACGGTTGGTGAGGTTCCTGGTCGGCTAATGCTGAGAGAACTGGAGTGTGTCGCCATCATCCTTGCTATAAATGTGTCAGATGGTATGGAATCTTTCTGGCTCAGCGTTTGAGAATCGTGGGTAAAGAACAGGCATCGGGAAAATAAGCATTGATTACTGGGATCCCAAACATTCAGCCACATAGAAAATGGCGGTCTTTTGTCATACTTAATTTCGTTTTCTGCATACCAATGAGATTTTCCAGGTCGCTAAGTGTAAGCGTAACGTGCCCTATTTTTTCCTAAAGTGATTCATGAAATGTGAATTAAATCTTGCTCTAGAGTTATTCATCATCACGCGGTGATTCACTGTCCTGCAGAACAGGAGAGCGAAAAATTTTAGAAATGGCTTCTAGAGGAAGTAAAGAGAAGACTATTCATAAAAGTAGGAGATATTGATCCTGTTATCCTATATGTAGATTATGATATGCAAAGCACGTCAGCTTCTTTCGCATCCATGATAAAGATCAGAATCAGCAGTTTCATTCCTTGTGTATAGATTCTCTTCCATTAAGACATGGTGACACTAATACCTTCAGAATGAAAGCCAATCTTAAGTCACTGGATTTGATCTGATGTAATCTGACCTTCTGGCGGGCGTTCAGATACCAACGTCAACAGGTTAAGGGAGTTCAATTGTTATATATATATATATATATATATATATATATATATATATATATATATATATATATATATATATATATATATCTGACGATCAAGCTTATGAAAATCAGTCCGACTTTCCCTTGAAGTTTCCCCGACAGCACTGGTGTGCCTCAACCTGATCCTTTAACCGAAGATAATGCTAATCATGTATGCTGACAAAGTGGTTGATTGAACTATCCTCCCCATAATTCATCGATTCTTTTCCAAATGCGCTATAGGTAATGGAACTTGAAGGTTGATATGAAAAAGTATTTAACTTTAGATCTCCGTACTGAACATACAGCTTTAAAGTTGCTCTTGGTGTCTTCTCGCCGTTTGTCCGCAGCTTTGAAGAAAGTTCCTGAATCTGCCGATACAAGAATCGAAGTGTCACTGAATCAAGTCTTTACGTATCTCTCGCGCCGGAAACTTTCGCAGCGAGGCTCAGTTATGGTTGTTATACAGCCTCACAAGCCATGGGCGGATGAGGTCGGCCTCTGGCAAGTGCGAAGTGTGACACACTTCGCACTTTAGGTTGAGAGTTTCTTTTGCCATGGATGCATGGCAGTGTCGTATGACGAAACTGGATGCTCGCTACGCTGGCGGCAGGCTTACTGTAAGAGCGTTGTAACTATCGCTCTCAACCAGAATGACGGTCGCCACAAGCCAGAACAAACCTCCCTCAGATGTAACGGCGTGACTGGCACAGTTCTCCATGCAGACGCTAGACGTAGTCGATAACACGCCTCCACCTTTCAGTGAGACAGTAAATCAATGCTAAGGATGTAGCAGGGTCATGACTGACACTGGCTTCCGGGGCTGGTGAGCATATGCCTCGTCTGTGCTCAGAGGCTGGGTACGTTGATGTAAAACGTGGTAGTGCTGCAGGAGATGCTCCGAAGACCTCTCTTCCTTACGGGCGCTGCTGAGTGGTGCAACCGGTACTCATCCCCATGGAGGAAGAGCTTTACCCTCCCACAAACGCCTCGCACCTGTCCATCAAACACGGGGGTTGAGGCGTGGGAGCTGTTGCAACGGGCACCAGCCTTCGGGAAGAGGGTCGTCAGGACTCATGTTAAAGTTTATCATGTCTGAAATTCAATGTTCTTTCAGTTTTCGTCTTCTGCCTCGGAAATCCTCATTACTGATGATTACTTGATAACCGGCAGTAAGAGGCTTCAAGTTTGTATTATCAACGGCACCGTTGCTGTCATGTAAAACATCTTTGATACACACTTTCTCCTTTCGCTAGTTTATATACCTCTTTACTTCCCTGTAATACCTGGACTCATTTGATGCCTTATATAAGCTAGAGTCAGCAACATTATCCAGATAGTGAATGTTAATCATCGAGTGATTATCATCAGTGCTCTTGAGACAAAACATCACACTGATATATATATTATCACTCTGCCCATGACGACATTTCCTTCGTAAGAAAAGAGAGAGGTTCTCTAAAGTTGCTGACATATTTGAGTTAGGAACTCGATTCATACAGTCGGAAAAAGTAAAATGAGCGTAACTTCTGCTTTTACAGTATTCCTGAAGATATCTCGAAAGCTGTCAGAGGTGGAGGAAACCTGAAGTAAATGTAAGAAAATACAATTCCACTCAGAACCTCTTCTTCTTGAACATAGTGTCAAAATAATTTTACAAGTTATTCAATCTATTTACTATTACTGAGAGTACATTAGACTCTCGACAGGGCAGTTAGCTTGGATATCAATATTTGACGTACAATTATATTTTCCACGAGTAATTCATACAAATGAAAGTTTCAGTTTTATATGAATACCTGATGGGTTCTGGAGGAGAAGGAGTCGAGAATTTCTTAAGGCGAATTGTTCTTCTATGAATTGGTACATGAAATGAAAAGAATACGTCAAATGGAGAATCTGAAATAGAGACAAACGCTAAGTCGAATCCACTCTAATAACCCGCAAATAAGTGGCACGACTGTGAGTCTCTCATGATCGTATAGTGAAATGATAAACAAATCCTGCGTTGACCTCTTCAACAGATTCAGGAGGTCTATGTCTCCAATCTAACAGCAAGAGCTGGAACACGTCAATCATAATGTACATTCTCTCTCTCTCTCTCTCTCTCTCTCTCTCTCTCTCTCTCTCTCTCTCTCTCTCTCTCTCTCTCTCTCTCTCTCTCTCTCTCTCTCTCTCTTCCATACGTCGGATAGGAATGCCTATCGGCGCTGGAGATATTCTCTTATTTGGGTAGCGTTCCCCAGCAGGTACCAGTGTGACATTAATGGACAAACCCTGCTCTCCTCCTACCCACTATCACGGATGGACTGCTACAATCATCTTGTCCGGAGCTTTACATAATATAACAACCAGCATATAAACAACTGTGATCTCTTTATATGTGATCTCTAATGAATTTTGCTTTAGTGGGACGATCAAGCTTTGGCTTAATACCCCGGTGACGTATCGCTTCAACTTGGAACAACGATTAGTCTTGAATCGATCAGACAACTTATGGCTCGCACAGCGAAGCCCAACCATCTAGGATGAGTGATTACGAGAAAGATAAAAGACAATCGGAAAAATTCTCAGGGTTCATAAACCTGATGAGAAGAATTCGAGGGCACAGATAGCCAGCCAGGGACGTCGGCCAGCCATGACATACCGACTCAAACGAAGGTCTCGCGACCCGCTGTTAGTGTACGTCAATATATAAGATCAGGGTTCGGGAACCAACGTGTTTAACGTACTGCAGGCAACTGTTAGACTCGTAGGTCATCTCTCGTGGGTTTCCTTTCCACCGAGTACCACAGCGATATCACAGATAGTAATGACTCTCTTGTTCTTAAGCTTCATAACCCTGCTAAAGCAGGATATCAATGTCTTTCTTTTCCTCTATTCTGAACTTGATAGCCTTTATCCCTAATGTCACTGTTGATTTTCTATATCTCATATCAAATGTGTATTACGGGCTTCAATGCGGTGAAATCAGTGTTCTTAATCCAGTTTTTGATTGTTGGTAGCCTTTACCCACCTAAAGACACACGAACGTGTCGTCTGCGAGGCTCCTCCTCCACCAACGTTCTTTCAACAGAATAAAAACGTTAGCCATATAATTTCACCGAGAAAGAACCCATGGAGAACGTCGACCAGGTCTAGCTACAGTAGACAGTGAAGTGGGTTCCTCCGACGCTGACGTTAATCAAGGGCGTCAGAACTCGTCTCCTTAGTGACACAAGTTCATCTGCTGCAGCACAGTGGCAGCGCATACACGCCCTCGTGTCTGATACACCCCGCCTGATGCGTGAATGATCCTCACCCGCGCCGCTTCCCTCACTCCCAGCGGAGGTTTTACGACGTCCGGTTATAATATGGGGAGGAACACCACCCACCCGCCAGCCTGAGGCTTCCTAAAGGGGAAGTGCTGCAAGCTTTACAACGCTCTTCCATGTAATCGAAACTTTTATCTATTTTAGTCGAGTATAAAACTGAACCTTTATTACTATAAAATGATTTCAAAGCATTTTGAAAGAGCAGAAGAATACATGTACGAGGCACTTGCCACATCCTCTCAATCGATACAGATCTTTTACTGAAAAGAAAAAAGAAAAGAGATTAGAAAATACTGCATATTTCTTTCCAAGACTTATATACAATCATCACGTTTTCGCAATGCTAACAGTAAACAGTCGCTCGATGTATTATACCAAACAACGCAAGTTCTCATCTTACACAACACATATACCTATTTAAAAGATCACATACTCTATCAGCGACACACGAGCCAGCCTTTGCCAGTGATGGCATCCCGAGCACGGATCGTCACCGACAACAGCGCGTGTCAGGCACAGTCATAGAAGATCTTGACACACACATGCATGGGCCTTTCCAGGGTCCGTTTCCCGGGCGAAGCATGCAGACCACAGCTAATCCCAGCAGCGTTCCGGAGGACGACGTGTTGAAGTTTTTCTCTGAGGAGCTTTGTAAGCACACCCTGCCCTAGCATCCGGCAACTATGATCAAACTTATAATGTTTGGCAACAAGGACTGCAAGCTTGTTCTCAATGATGAGAATTATCGACAGAGATTTGGCATAGCGATGGGAAATCCTCCTCCTGTCGTATGGAGTGGTCTCTACATGGAGTTCTTCGAAGTTGAATTTCTTCCCTAAGTCATATCCACGAACACCTGAATGGTTTCGTTATGTAGACGACGTAGTATATGTACATATGGCAGAATAATGAAGACCGTGGATTTTTTCCTTCAACTCAACAGCCTAGCTATTTCCTTCGACGCATCAGCTTAATTCTTCTAAGAAAATTACATGTGAGGAAGGAATTGAGGGTACCTTACCTATTCTGGATATCAGTGTGCACATATATATATGAACCAGCTCAATTTCATTAGTTTTTCAGAAAGCCTACAGAAGTCTACTCATGTACAAACACTTCTACTCAGCTCACTAGGAATAAGTACTATAATCCGTGTTTACCTCAATATCATTTCGTACACACCCGTATTTGAAGTCCGGAATTTCTTGATGGGGAAATCAATAGAATATATAATATTACATCGTCCTTAAGGTACCTCAAGACCTTCATTGACGGATCGTTGTATAGTACCAGAAAGATATTTTCCAACTCAAAGGCCAAGGAACCTTACAGCATTGAGAACTTTTAACCACTGCCCTTCGTCTCACGTTGGTGAGCAACGGGGTCTACACCTGTCATTAGGCTCACACAGCCAGCAGATAGCATTCGAGTACATAGTATTCGAATAGTCATTTCCCTATTAGGGGCGATCATAGCCTAGCAGTAGCGCTCCCGCCTGTTGCACAGGGGTCCCGGGTTCGATCCTGGCTGTTGCAGGTTTATATGTTCTATGAAGGTGCGCGTTCATATGCACTTTGTTCGTATATATATATATATATATATATATATATATATATATATATATATATATATATATATAAAGATTCTTTCACTGTGCAGCCAGATATCACAAATATGTCTACAGGAGTTTCGTTTACAAGATGCGATGTGAACTGATAGTCAGACATTAAATATGAAAGAACAAATTAGGCCATGATTGGAGAATAAGTGGAATGATCTGTATATCAAGTACATTTTTCTTTATCTTTTTTTTCCCCTGTTCGAAAATATAACGCATTTACTCTAGCAAGCGGACACTGTCCAGTAATGTTAATTGCAGTAATACTGGTAATATACGTTTCAGGTTGCTCGAGAAAGCATCAGTAATAATGGCAATAATGAGAACATCAGCAGCATTAAAATAGTAGTGGTAGTAGTAGTGATGGTAGTACTAAAAGTAGTAGTAGTAGTAGTAGTAGTAGTAGTAGTAGTAGTAGTGAAAGTAGAAGTAGCAGCAAAAGTGGCAGTGAAAGACAGCAGTGTGGAAATATAATTTTAGTATTAAAGTTTTAACATTAGTTACCATATATGAAGAACACACTGTTAGCAATGGCATTGCTTTACTATGAAGAGCCAGTAATACATGGTTTAGTAACATTCAGGTTTAATGTAAAAGAAAACGTTTTTAAAAGATAAACTTTAGTAGTGTCCACTCTAGCGTCCGTTTAATTATTTCAAACAAAGCCAGTCAGTGAAACTTTCCACGGGGGAGAAAAATAGTAGAAAAACTTTCCCTCGAAAGTTGTGCTGAACGACACCAAGACAAGCAAACTCCGCCAAGCAACAAGAACGTCTTCTTTTTTTCTATTCAGGAATATCCAATGTCTGTGACGCACTCCCTGACTTTTGACGGGCAAGACGACACCTGGAGTTAAGTGCCCGTTACTTCTGTCACAGTTTTTTATCGCCGTCACACTCACTCCACATCTCCCCACTTCAGACGTGGAGAATCACCAATTTCTACTCGGCTAACAAGAATAGATTAACTAATGGAAGTACGTTAACGGCCGCGCATTTACATTCTGACGATCGTAAATAAGCTTTAGCAGCAATGAGAGGCACCAGCAGCGCTACCTGGCAGAAAAACTCCTCGTTGGAATTAGCCAAGGAACTCAACAACATCCTGTAAGGGGACCCATTATGGTCGTCAGTCCTCCTCCGCCTTCCCCCTCGGTAGCAGTTGCCGCCGAAGAGAAACTCCGGAGACCCGGTTCGTCCACGTCCTCCACTCCCACACCACGGGTGATGCTGCCTCTCATGAGAGATCTGATAGAATGATTCGATTTCACTCGTTCTCTTCACATCCTTACAGACGAAGGACCTGGCTTCCCCAGCCTCGTTCACCTTCCCCATGGAAGCTTCTTTTCTCTGGTGAGGAACCCGTTACAGTCACCCAAGCCCCACTCGCTTCCCTGTTGTCAACTCCCGCTCATTCCCTTTTTTAAGTCTCGCTTCACCAAGACCTGCATAGTGGATGATGCTCCTTGGTACACGGAGTCGTGGTTGACGTGACGGGCGAAAAAGAGAACTAATAATCTGAGCGACCCAAAAGCTTGATTAAGAACTACCTTTCATGAAGGAGATTCTCGTTAAATGGCCAATTTTTCCAATTTATTACGATTGATTGATTCCAATCAACTTGTTTTTTTCGAAAAATAGTATCACTCATTACTCGTGTATGGTGTCTCTGTGTAGATAAGTGAATAAATAACGGGTCACTGGATGAAGAGAGCCATTCAGCTGAAAGTAAACAGCTGAATTATTACAGATATTATGGAACAGGAAGGTCATGACAGTTACCAGTTGACTAATTATAGATGAGCTTTAGATCAAGGTGGGCTGGATATTTCCACACTTTGGATAAACACGTGAGAGAGGTACACCTAGATAGTCAAGGTAGCAGATACAGAGGAATGTTTACAGAGTAAATAGTATGGTTTATACACTATGCACTTGGTGAATATCAAGGTATGAATAGTTACGGTAATACAGTGGTTGATATACCACTGAATATCAAGGGATGAATAGTTAAACTCTGGTTGATGTACCACATAGCCTGACTAACAGAAGACTGGGCTGTTCATGTGCTTAGCTTATGCACCTGACTCAAGGATTGTTTATGACGTTCACAATGGTAGGTGCAGGACTGTTCTTGATATGTACATGTACGAGCTCTGGCTGGAACAAGTCGATTGTGATTACAAGCGACCGTCCGTGGTAGAGAGCATCGGGGGAGGAAGAGCTCTCTCTCTCTCTGACGGAGGTATGTCAGTAGTTTCTTGTCAAACTGCCATATACGTCGCCGGTGTTGGTCGCAGAGGATGGAAAGGTTCAGCAAAATGAGGGTCTCTCGATAGGTGGTGCCGTATGACGGACCAAACATGAATCTGTACTTCCCTATTCTGCATTTCTAATAGTTAGTCCCTTTGTGTAGCTGTTAGTTAGGAGGTCCAGGCAGGGAGGCGTAAGTGAGCCTAGGCAGAATGAAGACTGTATAGATGATATTACTGAGTTCAATCGGGAGGGACGTCTGGTGATTTAAGTCGGCGGAGAGAGTACAGACGGTACGAGGAAGTTTGGATGATAGTGTTAACGTGACTCGTCCAGTTCAAACCTCGTCTCGAGTGACATCATTTAGTTTAAAGTCTCTGACTACCCTGAGGATGTCAGGGCCTAATGTGATGTCAGGGAGCAGGATGTTGTCTGCGACCAGGTTGATGGGCATCATCACAATCTTGGTGTGGTGGATGGTGGCTTCGTTGGCTCCTGAGGGTTGTTGACGATGTGCTGAAGGGCACTGAAGTCGGGTGAGTCAATTATGAAAGTAAGCCAAAGGCGGAGTCGCATACGTGTTTCCAGCGGTGGTGTACGTCCCTCAGGGCATCATTAGGGGTAGTGAGGTCGATGCAGTGCCTCAAAAACGGACGGTCTGGTTGTCGCCCCCGTCAGGAAGTCCGCCAGCCACGAGACGAGACACCTCCCTAGCCCCCAAGTCGACGGCTTCCTTCATGATGATGTTATGGTTTACTTAGTGAGAAGCCTTAGTGTGGTCGACGAAGGTGAGTACTCACCGAGGTTTCGCGCTTCTGTAAGATTCGGTAGGGGGTGTAAGAAGGTGACAAGGCAGTTTTGGTCGAGGAAGACTTCATGTTTCCAAACTGCTGAGCAACAACTTATTCAGCAATCTCAGCTTAAGCCCAGTCAAACGCAAAACTTTCATACATCAGACTTGGGTTTAGAGTGACGGCAACGGGGAGGAAGCTATTAAGAGACTTTGGGGATTGGGACATTTCGATTGTTTGAGTGACGTATCAAATTACGGCTGTCAGCGATGTAGCCAATTTACGAGGAAAATCCCTTGGATAATTCCCCTGGAAGATCTCTCAAGTGTGGTTGAGCGTTTGGCTTTACGGCGCTGAAAAGCGCTTAGCTACACGACATTTCTTTACTCTATTTGGGGGAGATGGGGTTGGTAAGTAAGCTGGAAGGAAAATGACGTCGAATTGTGGCAATCGTTGGCTAAAATAGGCCAAGTGGTTGCTGAATTAGTTTGCGGCCTCCCAATTGCTAGCTTGGTCTCCACAAGGGAAGAGGGAGAACCTTCGCTTGTTACAGCCAGTTACTTCATCTGTTCTATCATAACACTGACCGACATTGGCCTGCTTTAAATGCTACACCTTGCATTGGTAACAGACCTTCCTCGCGGCTCGTACTTCGCGTTGCACTTTGTTGGGAAGTCGCTCGTAGAGGTCGTTGTTGCGACTGCTGAACGTCTCGATTTCGCTGCTACACCAGTCGCTTGGTGCCGTGGGTGATCCAGGCCTGATGTAGCGTTACGGTCCCCTGGGTAACAGAATGTTAGCAGGCCTGGCTGCAAGCTGCATGATACCTCTCCTACATGAATTCAGCATCATCTTCACTGGTCACTTCAGTCTAGAGGGAAGATGAGTTACCCCACCGACCGAATATTTCTCTTAGCTGAATCAGCAAGTGGCCGATAAGTTTTGGCGTCTGCCCACTTGTGTTAGGGGGCGGAGGGCCACAACACTGACTAATGATGGCTGAGTTCGAGGAGGAGAGGGGAAGGTATAGTGGTCAGCCATGTAAGTCAGTATCATTCGTTTATTTCAGGCTCTCACTATTGGGCGTTTGACTCCCTCCTGGGGATTTCAGCGTGCAGTTAAGTGGGGTTCATTGTGTGAGGTGCTCTTGACTCAATGTAACAGAAAAGGTACGGTAATAAATATTATCCGAAAGGTGCCTCGTTATTATCCGGGATGTACACTAAGTGACACTCCTCTTACATGTGTCTGTGTGTGTGTGTGTGTGTGTGTGTGTGTGTGTGTGTGTGTGTGTGTGTGTGTGTGTGTGTGTAAAGAACGGTGTGTACGTTCACGTGTGTGTGATTGCCACCATATATTGATGGAGAAATAATCTGTAATCGTTGCAGAAAGGTGTGTACGTTCACGTGTGTGTAATTGCCACCATATATTCATGGAGAGATGATCTGTAATCGTTGTGTAAGTTTTATTTACATCAATGGACAGTCTTGAGTACTGCAAGACCCAGGCACGTCAGGCATGTATCATCCACTGGTGTTAGTCGCTATGTATCTAACTGACTTGTGTGTGTGTGTGTGTGTGTGTGTGTGTGTGTGTGTGTGTGTGTGTGTGTGTGTGTGTGTGTGTGTGTGTGTGTTGTCGGAGCCTATTACAGCGTTAATATTCTTCGCTACTCCCGTAATATGGTGATTTATTCTTAATAAAACGACACGATCACATGAGAGTTTTAGTAAGGTTCCATATACCTTAATCTCGATGTCTTTTTTCCCTGTAATGATCACTGATGCCTGGAGGCGATCTGTTCAACTCTTATTAAAGGACCAAAACACTGTTATCCTCCATGGAATACAAACTGAATAACTGTGAACAAATTTCTACATATGGAGTGAAGGTTAATAAGACTGAAGAAAATGTATATATATACCCTATGGGTCGGATTGCAAGCCTGGAAGGGTCGGCTACGATCCATGGTGTAATATACATGAAAATTTATATATACCCTATGGGTAGGATTCGAACCCAGAGAAGGTCGGCTACGATCCATGGTGTAATATACATTTGTCTTCCTACAGATACAACTGAAGATAATCTTTTTTCTACGAGGTGAATTAAAGTGGCAAGAGATCATCTTTATGGTGGAAGAAAAGTTAGCAAAATTCAACAGAGCCTTACACTAAGTCAGGCATAAGATAAAGCAGGTTCTCCCTGCTGTGAGACTGAACAATAGCTCGTATTGCCGTATGGAGAATATAGAGTTGAATGCCATCAAACAGGCCCATCTATATTGCAGCACACGTGTTGCCTATTAAGACACCGCTTTGTTGCAGTTCATCCTGGTAATTGACGGCGATTAAACAACGAGTTGTTAATGGACGCATGAGCGGGAGGGGACCGCCTGCTATTTTTTTTTCCTAACATACCTGACATGTCATCATCATCATCCTCTCTCTCTCTCTCTCTCTCTCTCTCTCTCTCTCTCTCTCTCTCTCTCTCTCTCTCTCTCTCTCTCTCTCTCTCTCTCTCTCTCTCTCTCTCTTCCTCTTCCTTCAAGTCTGATTATTTGCGCTTCCTCTTCCTCCCCCTCCTTACCGCATTCCCCGTCTGCCTACCACTTCGCATCACACGTTGCCCTTCTTCACATCCTCTCCAGCAGCAGTGGTGCACCTTGACGTACAGGTACTGCAGGGCCATTTGGTCTGCGATCCTCACACTGGGCCTCACACTCGACAATGTTTCTAAACAATATATGTGTGAAGGTCCAAGTGCCCTAATTATGCGTGCATAAACATGGGACTTCCCCCTGAAATGAGAGAGAGAGAGAGAGAGAGAGAGAGAGAGAGAGAGAGAGAGAGAGAGAGAGAGAGAGAGAGAGAGAGAGAGAGAGAGAAATGTGAATCACAGGAAAGACGACGGCGCATACTAGAAGATGAACAACGGATAATGACCCCAGGCAGCGTTTGCTATAATCAATTACGTAACCCCCAGGACCTCTCTTATAGGGGGCTCCTGCACCTCCAGGGTCGCGTTACAATCGGTAGCGAGGAAATGAATAGACTCTTCTAAAGGAAGATCTTCAGCGGGACTGTTGCACTCACTCTCGTCACCTAATGATGATACACAGCCTCGGCGAGGGCTTGGCTCCTCTTTAACTCGTGGTGGAACCCACAGTCAGACGGCGGAGTCCGGTAACGCACCGACAGCCACAACAGTCTGTACATCTGTTGCCACGCACTCAATTCGTGTTCCCATGAAGTCACTCCGGGGAAACACTCAGCACCAGCAGTGCTAATTTCCAAAAGGCAACCAACGTTTGTGAGGAGGAGTGAAAGGCGATCCCTCACCCTTTCTCTGTAGCACTTCCTACAAACGTCTTCCTAATGAACGTTGGAAGCACTTGCCTCAAGTTAACCTGACGTGCAGGTTATCCTGAGTGAAATACGTTGCCGTGGACATGACGGGAAATCAGATTTAAACTCTGGAAGGTGAAGGCTGAGAGGAAAGTTTAAATGCACTTCCCACATTTCATGTTAGAGAAAAGAGCTTTTATCGCATCAAGGAAGATATTTCATAGTTTAGTGAGTTCCCAGCTCGCGTTTGACCTTCCTCCCTCCCCTGCCAATCTCTCTCTCTCTCTCTCTCTCTCTCTCTCTCTCTCTCTCTCTCTCTCTCTCTCTCTCTCTCTCTCTCTCTCTCTCTCTCTCCAAAAAGCAAAAGATTAATCATTTTCTATGAGTATGGAACATGGGAGCGACTCGCCGCTAGTGAACATTCAAAAAGTAAAGGAGGGCATTTGTTGATAGCGTACACATCAAAAGAATGAACACCACCTCTTTGACTGGCTAGCGAAGGAGTCATCTCCGCATTACCAAGTAAAGAAATGATTATCACCGGTTAACGATGCAAGGGAGGGATCATCGATTGCATTATAGAATAAGAAAATGACTATGACTAGCACATAAACAACGACAGATCATCTCCAGGTACGAAAAGAAAAAAGAATAATGATAATAATAATCATCAGTACTCAACGTAAAGGAGTGATTATCGCCTTAGAAACACAAAAAAGGTGATCCTCACTACTATTCAAATCAGCGAAGCGAGAGGAGTAAAAAAAAAAGTGATCATTTACCAACATGCTGGACAAGGGACGGATCATCGCCATTAAACAGACGATCAGGTTCGACGATCAAGTTCTTTTAAAGCGCTGCGTTAGCTTGTGTCGTCTAAGGTTAGTATTATGATCATGTGAGCACACTCCTGGTGAAGTATTCAGCTGGACTCACAATCCTAACTCCTGGGTCAAGCGTTTCTAAGTCAGCGATAATGATTTTTGTACCAAATATGAATTTTACTCAAATACGTACGACTAAGACAATTTCTCTTTGTGGTGTTATCAAAAACTGCAGAATATCATGTCCATAACCCAAAGATGTAAATAAGAAGAGAATACTCATGGGAACGATTCTGATACCAACAAAATACAACGACATACTGGACCTTGTACCATTTACCTGACATACTGGACCTTGTACCATTTACCCGACATACTGGACCTTGTACCATTTACCCGACGTACTGGACCTTGTACCATTTACCCGACATACTGGACCTTGTACCATTTTACCCAAGAGATATAGGAACTGCCTACCAGTGTTATTAGCCATTCAAGCCAGGGCGGCTGTGGGGAGAGTAGAATCGTATAGTGCTAATGGGCTGATGGGAGGGATGTAATAAGGAGGCAGGATGGCGTGGAGACATGTGGAGGAGCAAACTCTAATAACTAGCTGGATAGTTCTTCTAACTCTTGGCTGTCCAGGATATTCCTACGTATATTGAAGCATTAGATTCCATGGCAACTTCCGTGGTGTAGTGGTTAGCGTTCCTGACCGTGACGCATTCACGGGCCGCCCAGGGTCGAGAGCATAGGTTCGAGTCCTGGTTGCGGCAGTCGGTCCATAGTCAACTCAGCTGTTCATTCATCCCAGGGGCTCGTCGATAAAATGGGTACCTGGTTTAGGTACCGATGTATATATATATATATATATATATATATATATATATATATATATATATATATATATATACATATATATATATATATATATAATGTTAATGGAATGGCCTTGATTAAGACCTCAGCTGCCCGTTTCGCCTCAGCTAACATCATGCACGAAAACAGCGAACATTGCACATGTATTTTCACGGGCAGCAAAGTTTCTGCTAAAGAGTGATGCGCTGCTTGGTCAAGGGTAAGAATTCTATGCATAAATCAACCTCGTGCGCGTGATTTGTCGAGCAGCATAAGCTGTTCTGGGCACAACGGGATATCTGGGCCAAACTTCGAAGGTGAAGTTTGCTATTCGTCTTCAAACGATACCCCGAACTGGGCTATAAGTCAAAAGACTTTGTCAAGTTTAAGTGGATACCTCGAAGTTTAGTGGAGGTACTAATTAGGGATCTCTCTCTCTCTCTCTCTCTCTCTCTCTCTCTCTCTCTCTCTCTCTCTCTCTCTCTCTCTCTCTCTCTCTCTCATTTCTTTCAGTCTCACCTAAAAAAACATTCTTTCCTTTCTCCCTCAATGTTTTTTTCTGTCTTTTCTTCTCTTTTCCTTCCTATAACATCCATATTCTTTTCCACTCTTAACTTTCTTCTTCTTCTTCTTCTCTCTCTCTCTCTCTCTCTCTCGTCTTTTTCCCTCTTACTATTCCCTCCCTCCCTCTTTTCTTCCTCACCTCAAGCTCCGATCCCTCGATATCTCACGTGCCCCCCATCCCTGACTCCCCTCCCCCTCCAGCGGTGTTCCAGCGTGACACAATGGCACGAACATTAGCGGAGGATTTCAACCCTGGGCCTCACTCTCAACAGATCTGGGCAGCCTGGTACCCAGGGAGGAGGAGGAGGAGGAGGAGGAGGAGGAGGAGAGAGTCGGCAAGATCTCGCTGGCAAAAGCCACGTAAGGCTTGTACGTACGAGGTTAGTTTGCATGGGCGTGTAGACTCATAGTACAACTGTGGGTATAGGGAATATCTTATCGTCCGTAAGAGTGTGGGATGTGACTGGTTACAGGTTAGGATTGCACCAAAGAGAGCCTCGTATCGTCCGTAAGAGTGTGGGATGTGACTGGTTACAAGTTAGGATTGCACCAAAGTGAGTCTCGTAATGTTCGTGAGCGTATAAGGTTAGAGTATACCTGCCACATACTCAAAGTGGATGGTCACTGGTTTAAAGGTAGAATTAAGAAAAGGAGAAAATAAAAGCTTTACTGTTCTAGATTGTTCATGATTGTGGTGTGTGTGTGTGTGTGTGTGTGTGTGTGTGTGTGTGTGGGTGTGGTGTGGTGTGGTGTGGTGTGGTGTGGTGTGGTGTGGTGTGGTGTGTGTGCGTGTATGCAGAGACAGATACTGAGATATGTTGAGCCAGAAGTGATGAGGTAAACACTAGCATAGATTTCAGGCAAGAGACAACAGAATGATAACACGGTCTCCTTCCACATAATTGACGATGCAGGCGTTGCTGACTATGCATCATGCACGGGCCCGCTTGCATTAAGATCGTGGGCTGAACAGCCCGGCAACAATCAACCCATCGCATATATACGCACACAACGGCCATAAAGAAGACACTGAGCACTTACTATCCGGGTCTCCTGCACTCTCAGCAAATGGACGCACACACATCACAACACTCTGTAAACTATAGTCACAACCGGAGGATGTGGCCAGCTTGCTGAGGGCTGCAGGAGCCTCATAAGAATGGAAGAGACTCCTAGCTACGTCTTTTCGTTGTATATCAACTGACTGTTATATTTCTCTCTTGCATCTCCCCTGATGATGTGATTATTACACGAAAGTGCACTTGGGAAATTATCGCGTTTCATTTTCCCCGTGGACTCATGTGTATATATACACACACACACACACACATATATATATATATATATATATATATATATATATATATATATATATATATATATATATATATATATATATATATATATATATATATATATATATATTACTCAATTTTTATTTCATTTTGCTTTGTCGCTGTCTCCCACGTTTGCGAGGTAGCGCAAGGAAACAGACGAAAGAAATGGCCCAACCCACCCCCATACACATGTATATACATACGTCCACACACGCAAATATACGTACCTATACATCTCAATGTACACATATATATACACACAGACACATACATATATACCCATGCACACAATTCACACTGCCTTTATTCATTCACCTCGCCACACATGGAATATATATATATATATATATATATCATTTCGTACATAATCGCCGTTTCCTTTGCTAGCGAGATACCGCCAGGAACAGACGACGAGAGGCCGCAACCGCTCACATCCATTCTCTAGCTGTATTACGTTGAAACCACAGCTCCTTATCCACAACCAAGCCCCGCAGACCCTTCCATGGTACACCCCGGACGCTTCACACTCCCTGGTTCCCATCCCATTTCTAAAGGACAGAACAGAACAGATAGATAGATAGACAAATATAGATAGATAGATAGGTAGATAGATAGATAGATAACAGTCTCAGCTACCATGGAAATGATCTTGGGCGACGCTCTAGCGTCAGTATTGCACTCCAACAGGCTTTATGTGAAACCTAAAAATTCTTACATAAGGGAAACTTTGTAAACAATCAGTCACTCGAAATGCTTCCTTATTCACGTATCTCCCCGTCAGCTGTGGGCTTGTCCGTATGTTACGCAGAGCAAAGTAGATTAACCTGAGCGTGACAGGCAGTCAGAATTAATAGAAATGGGTGGTTGAATCTTTTTTTTAACTAAAATTATTACGCTTTTACCACGTTTTTCCGGTCTGGGAGAAATTTCATTGACTTTAGATAAAAAGAAAGTGGATATGATCGACCTCGGTCTGATCTCTCTCTCTCTCTCTCTCTCTCTCTCTCTCTCTCTCTCTCTCTCTCTCTCTCTCTCTCTCTCTCTCTCTCTCTCTCACTTTCGTACCTCATAAACCCATTCCGGCCAGGGGTGAGGTTTTGTTGCAATTCGCCGGAACTTTCCAAAGAAACTTTTCACTCTCAGGTATTTTGAGGCAAGTTCGAAAAATCCCAGTTTTTCGCCCCCCTGACCAAAAATCCCTGCACTGGATTCTTCTAAGCTGCCTTTAAATACACATCAGATCTGAAAGTTTATTTCAAGAAGTCCAACGGACATGAACAAAGAAGGTCAAAAGCTGTTGCAATTATCATTTACCAATTAAGGAAAACAGGGAAGGTCAAAAGCTGTTTCCTATCATTTACCAATTAGCAAAATTAACAAAATGCAATCAAAGATAAAAACAGAAATACTACAATATAGATACTACCAAAAATTTCGGTTTTTGAGATTCAGTACCCAGACTCCATGATCAGCAAATAGAAAACGCAATCGTTCTGGGAGTCAAAACACAAGAGAATATCATCTTTTATACTGAAGGACAAATATATTTGACGTAACGTTTAAATTAACCCCAAGTATAGCAACATTGAAAAAAAAAGCTTCAGCATGCTACGTGTTATCATTATATGGTTTTACATTACGGGATGATATCATCATTAAGGCTCAGTGTCTGCCACTAAGCAAGATTAACGGTACATCGTGTTACTCTGGCCCTTACACATCGGCCAAGTTGATATCCCCAACACCATCTAGTGAGTGCGAACATACTACTCAATGGTATCTCATCCACTACCAAGACCCTCATGGGAAACTATATATATATATATATATCATACGATGCGAAAGAGAGTTAGACTCCACAAAAGGCAGGTTCATTTAATTCAGTACGATGGCTTGTCTTGCACACGCAAGTGATCATATGGAGTCAGCTGAGCACACAAGAGAACTCAGGGTCGAGCGAATGATGTTTGAATCTGTAAAAGATTTTCGAGTGGCGAGTTGTATACCTTATGGAGGACAGCGAAGATGGTCATCTCGTGTTCCCAGTGCCAAGCGCTCCTCCTCCGCTATAGGTGATCAAGGATGCCATCCGTGAGGGCTGAAGAAGATCCGCGCTACTTACCTTCTCTCTTAACTCAAGATTATGACGTAGTAAAGGAGGTAAAGGACTGAGGTCATCTGGGAGGACTGAGGTCATCTGGGAGGACAGGGTAAGCCAAAGGAAAGCCCTCCCTTTCCAGCAGGCGGACGAGGCGGGAGCAGGAGGGTATGAGCAAGACAAGCCATTCTAACGACAGAATGCCCGGAGAGGTGGGAAAACTTTGCTCATATCAGAGACAAGTGATACATAAAGGAGGCTACAGATCATCTGACAGTGAAGGAGCCTTGGTGGACTTATGACGATATAAATAGGTTAAGGCATACCACGGTATGAAAACTGTTGATACAAAAGAAAAACGAGAAAAAAAAACCTCACGTGTAATGATCTCTGATGACCTAAAGCCAAATAAGCAGTTAAAATAAGTTGAAGTACAGAAAAAGATCTTGAAGTTATATGTAGTACCTTCGAACTTATGTCCCCCCAAAATTTCCCTCAGTCTTTGCGATTCAACTGGTGCGTTCTGACCTTGAATAATGTGCCTAGTTTTGGTCACCTTACTTGAAAATAAAAAAGGATGGCCAGAATGGAAGGAGTACAGACAGAGTGGAGCTATCAAGGTGATTACCACACTGAGAAATAAATCCTACATGATCCAACTAAACGGATTTGATTTAATGAGCTTGGCAAAGAGAGGGTTAAGAGGTGATCTAATACAGATATTCCGAGTTAACTAAGGTTTCCATAATCTTGATTAAAAAGCCACTGAAAACTTGCTGGATTCTGATTTACGTATTTGAATTACAGACTTTTTCTTAACCAGTGACGTGGTATTTTTTTCTTTGAGTAATGTTAGTCTTTCATTTCAGCTGGAATACTTTTTTTTTTTTAAATGCGACACTGGAATTTATGTGTACAAAAACAGACGAAACTTCTTCCCCTAATTCGATTATTAATAACACTCCAATACTCCTATACTAGATTTATATACTTATCTCTTGAAGTTACTCAGTAACACTCCAACACTCTTATATGAGATCTATATACTTATCTCTTGAAGTTATTTAGTAACACTCCAACACTCTTAAACGAGATCTATATACTTATCTCTTGAAGTTATTTAGTAACACTCCAATACTCTTAAACGAGATCTATATACTTATCTCTTGAAGTTATTTATTAACACTCCAACACTCTTATACGAAATCAATATACTTGTATCTTGAAGTTATTTATTAACACTCCAACACTCCTATGCGAGATTTCTATATTTTTCTCTGGAAGTTATCTTTAAACACAAATCTAGGTGTATACTGACATGTTTGGAATACATCTGTCGATAGGTATAACCAAGTACAAAGCATATCAAAGGTCTTACTGTGCCCTGCAAACTATGTTACTCCTCATATTCAGCTTTGCACCGTATGTTGCTTAAATGATGTAATAACAGAAACACTCAAAAATATCATACTAAAGCTTTTAGCTTAATATGGCGATATACTGTAATATAATGCATAATATATCCAGTTTCCTTAACTGATACCACATATCTAATGATAAGATCTTATCACCTTCGTAAGATAGCACAATTATTGTATGCTCTTCTCCCCAGCCTTTCGTCTTATCTTTGACACGCTGCCTGGCTGACATAACTCTGCAATTTGATGTCTTTCCCGACTCTCAAGTGCGTGTAAATGCATTTACAACTTTGCTGAATTTACTGGTGAAGATCACCCTCATTTTGCCCTCGTAATTAATGTTTTACGAATAACTAACCCTATAGAATCTAGAGTATTTTTTTCTCGTACGCCCTATAAACTTCTGCAGTGCGCTGTGCTTATACAACTATCAAGAACTTTACGCACCAGACTGCAATCATCTTGAGCAAAGGACCTGAACAGGTATGTAATCAAAGTCTCTAGAGTTAGAACCTAAGTCAAAAACGTATGAGGCTACATGAAAGGTGGAGAAACTCTTGCTTATAAGCACCTACCTTCACGAGGTGAAGCAATTACGATCTTATTTTCTAATCTTTTTCACTCGATATCAGTTTCTTAAGACGATTTATTTTAGAGAATTAATACATGATGCATATTGTTTTCTTTTACTATCTTCCTAGACGTCTTGTTGCTATAAATGTTTTCTATATCGTCTGTGTTCACAACAGATTATGTGTCGACCACAACCACCACAGCAACGACCGGACACAACCAACCAAGCACTGGTTAACCAGCCAAAACACCAATGGCAAACAACCAACCAACCAGCCGCAAACAACCAGCCAACCAAGCAAATGCAGAAAGCAACCAACAAACCAGTCACAACCAATCGACCCCCCCAAGCAATACCAACCAATTAAAGACAACAGCCATCCAAATACCAGGCACAACCATGTAAACATCAGCCAAAATCAGCCAAATGGGGACGACAACCAACTAAACACAGGCCACAACCAACCGAACAAGGACAACAACGATCCAAGCACAGGCCACAACCACACACGACCAGCTACATCCATCCACGCGAGGGGCCACACCAGCGTACGACCTTCAGCCTTCAGGGCGAAAAACGAAAAAAAAAAAAAAAAGAATAGCTCCTCAGAAAGCACGAGAGAGAGAGAGAGAGAGAGAGAGAGAGAGAGAGAGAGAGAGAGAGAGAGAGAGAGAGAGAGAGAGAGAGAGAGAGAGAGAGGGACGAGTCTCTTGGGATCACAAGAGAATTAATGGGATTTTAGTGTTCCGTAATGAAGTTTTTCTTATCATGTTTAATGAGAGGAATAATAAGGACGTTACACCGCAGGTAAAGCGAAGCGACTTTATGCCGGCCAGGGTGGAGTGGCGACCTGGCTTGATGATGGCCAAAGTGGGAGAGTCTACGTGGCTTCATACTGGCCAAAGTGGAAGAGTTGACCTGACTTTATGCTGGCCAAAGTGGAAGAGTTGACCTGGCTTTATGCTGGCCAAAGTGGAAGAGTTGACCTGGCTTTATTCAGGTCAAAGTGGTAGTGATGACTTGGGCTTATGCTAGCCAAAGTGGCAGTGATGACCTTGCTTCATGCTCACCAAAATGGCAAGGATAACTTTGCCCTATGCTGCCTCAAGTGGGAATGATGACGTGAATTCCCAGCTGACCAGAGTGGGAATTTTGAAGTGGGTTTATGCTACCTGGTTGGGACTCTGGAGTCGAGACCTCAATGAGGCGAAGACAAGCGTGATGGCGTGACTTCCTTATTGGCCGAGATGAAGTGGAGTGAGGTAGCTATACGCTGACCATGAAGGGAGTAGCATCATCACTTTCCCTTGGCCAAAATGGGAATGATGAGAGAGGTTTTATGCTCTCCGAGGTGCAAGTGATGAAGCCTTGGTGATGCAGGCTTAGGCCAGATAAGATACAGGCGTCAATGCGACACTGACAGTGGTAAAGCTTCGTCATACTCAAGCTAGGATTCAGCAGTGTGGTCTTCCCCCCCCACTAGTAAAACAGAAGTGCTGAAGCTCTACAAGTGGTAAAACTTTACCCAAGCCATGGTGGTATGAGCGATAGAGTTTTATCTTCCAATGGACTGGAGGAATGAGGCCTCATTCTTCCCAAGATATGAGGAATGAAACTGTAAACCTAGCCCAAAGTGAGAGCTGTGAGACCTAATTCTAACCAGAGCGAGAGATATAAGCGTTAGTCTCCGACAAAGCTGTGAATCGTGATGAGACTATGATCTTGGCCAAGGTGGGAATTTGAGGCTGAAACACGTGCGGAGTGTAAAGAATGAGGATCTAATCTTGTTCCACAGCTGCGAGGGTTCAGGTGAGTTTATCCTGACAAAGGTGGAAATAGACGATAGTTTTAACCTAGTTGAAGTGAGTGTTGTCGTTTTCTTTTGACCAACGCAGTTGTGATGATACTTTACCCCAGTTAAAGTAGGAATTATTATGATATTTCATCTTGTTCAGAATGTTGAAATAGTGAAATTATCTTGGTCAAGGTGAGAGAGGTCTAACTTTAGCCCTATTGAGGAAAGAGAACCAAAGGATCGTATCGTCAGTAAGCCGCTTGCGGCAATACGGTTATGGATTCGACCGAGCGCGTCCCAGAGCCTTAGTTCACGCCGGAACATCACATGACACATCTCTTCTACAAAGGACGACAGCGCGGAAGGATCGACCTCCAAGGACATGTGATATCAGAAAGCAAAAATTTTGCTAGTTAGGGTAGTTGAAAGCAGTGCTATAGACACGTTTATGAATAGATTTAATGAATATTTCTCTTCGAGTCCACAATTAACATTAGGTTGCGCCTCCTTAGCCAAAATGACAGCTTGCAGGTAATTTTTCTTTGAATCATCTGCTCGCGTTCTATTTTCCCCCACACTAGTCTGTGAGTTTCTGATATCTTCTACTATCACAAAAAGCCCCAAGGGGACCCAATGGTCTGTTGCTGTTTGACTAAGTTAATTCCTTGTTTTCCATTTCTAGGTGATTAATCATCAATTTTCTTCATACGTCCAAGAGAGTCAGTATAAGTTTTGATGAGCGATGATCTACATCACACGAGGATATCAATATACCACCTCTATGACAGGTGAATGTAGGGATGTTAAGCATCCTGGACGCTGAAGAACTCTAATTAGCTTTTACAAGAAAAAAGAAAAAATCTTATTTTGTTCTTGTCAGAAAAAAAGTCAAGAAAGTCTATGACGAAGACATATGAAAAAGTAGAGTGTCTCAAGTACCAGTACAGTGTTTCAAGCCCCAGTACAGCATTTCAAGCACCAGTACAGTGTTTCAAGCACCAGTACAGCGTCTCAAGTACCAGTACAGTGTTTCAAGCCCCAGTACAGCATTTCAAGCACCAGTACAGTGTTTCAAGAACCAGTACAGCGTCTCAAGTACCAGTACAGTGTTTCAAGCCCCAGTACAGCATTTCAAGCACCAGTACAGTGTTTCAAGCACCAGTACAGCGTCTCTAACACTAGTACAGTGTTTCAAGCACTAGTACAGCGTTTCAAGCACCAGTACAGTGTTTCAAGCACCAGTACAGCGTTTCAAGCACCAGTACAGTGTTTCAAGTACCAGAAGAGTGTCTCAAGCACCAGTACAGTGTTTCAAGTACCACAAGAGTGTTTCAAGTACCAGAAGAGTGTCTCAAACACCAGTACAGTGTTTCAAGCACCAGCACAGCGTCTCAAGCACCAGTATAGCGTCTCAAGCACCAGTATAGCGTCTCAAGCACCAGTATAACGTCTCAAGCACCAGTATAGCGTCTCAAGCACCAGTATAGCGTCTCAAGCACACGTTACGACACAATTAGCTTGTGATCAGATCAGTAGGAGGGTGACCTCTGTATCGTGTTACCAAGTGTAGGCGTTCTCAGTTTGACGCTGAAAACAAAGTACGCGACAGTGTGTGTGTGTGTTCTTGCTGATGGTCTCAGCAGAGATTATGAATCACCAAAAGAGTAGACGAAAGAGACAGCTACTACTGAACTCTTAACGTAATCTAATGGCTGACTGACCTCTTTGAATATATCAACAATGTATCACAGTACCAGCCAGGTCTCCGGCACGATGAAGCCTTCATCTCACATAATCTTCATGTAACGTGCAACATCATTCGTCTGTATCGATATCATGACTACAACGAGTAGAACGGATACTATTGCTGTCTGTGGTACACCCGAAGGAATATCTTCACAGGCCATAGATCCATTTACTACGACCTTGAATTTTCTGTTGTTAAAAAACAAATCATTCCACATCCCTGGTTTTCCCAGATGTTTTGCCTTCTAACACCACTCCATAATTTGTCAAATGCTTTTGCGAAATCTAGAAAAAAAAAACAGGCCATTCTCCTTCCTTGTGTTAATGTTTCATAAATGTCATGACATTGTATTCATGAGAATTATGTTTGTATACTTTAACCAGGTACAAATCCCTGCCATCCTTCATCAGTTAATGCTATCCTTCATCACTGAACAGTTCCTAACAAGGTGCTCCATTATGTATCTCTTTATCACACTCTCATACATTTTGATTATTTTGGAAGTAGCTTGGAACAGCCTTTGTCTGTTGGTGCTATGTATACCATCTTATGTATACCTACAATGCTGGATTTGTCTCTCCTTCTTCCTCAGTAGCATGAGAGGTTTTCCTTGCTGACAGTTTTGTCTCTTCAAGAAGCTTAACTGGAGTTTCACCAGGTCCCTCCCCTAGGAAGGATAAGTCCAGATCCCAACACCAGCGTAAGTGGAACTCACTAAGTTGGTCAATCGCTCGAATCATGTGCCTTTCTGATGGATCTATGTCTTGCCTGTTCGTCAGTCATTTGGTATATTTTCAACAATGGCTGCCTCCTGTTTCGTTCTGAATTATAATTATCTATACTGGTTAAGTAAGTTGAGGACGATTATGTGGAGGTCATTTTCATTATTGTCTCTTCACAAGTGCTTCCTCACATCTCCTGACAAATGTCTTGCTTGATTTCATGTTGTGTTCTCTGAATGTTCTATCATTACATCTCTCAAAGTTCTAGTATCGATCTGTTTTCAAAACAAACATACAGTCAGTGATCAGGTTGCTTCCTGCTCTTCTCTCTTCTAAGGTGGGAAAATATAAAGCCTCCAGCCCTTCCTTGTAAAAGAGCACTGTTAATTCTAAAACCATCTTTACTGCCCTCCACTAGACCTTGTGGTTCTGTGGATGCGGTGATGAAACGTGTGTGTGTGTGTGTGTGTGTGTGTGTGTGTGTGTGTGTGTGTGTGTGTGTGTGTGTGTGTGTGTGTGTGTGTGTGTGTGTGTGTGTGTGTTTTAATCACCTACATTTGATTACCAGTTTACACTGTACGAGGGGCTACATCTCCTAAATATTGTCTACTGTCATACAACTTAAATTTATGTATGCCTTGTATTCCCTGCGCATCGTAGAAAGCAACTAAAAGGGGTGGGTGCAAGGATGATGGAAATCCTCCCCTCTTGCTTTTACTTTTCCAAAAGAAGGAAGAGACAAGGGGGCCAAGTGAGCTCTGTGTGTGTGTGTGTGTGTGTGTGTGTGTGTGTGTGTGTGTGTGTGTGTGTGTGTGTGTGTGTGTGTGTGTGTGTGTGTGTGTGTGTGTGTGTGTGTGTGTGTGTGTGTGTGTGTGTGTGTGTGTGTGTGTGTGTCATCATATCAAAGCCAAAAGAAAAAAAAGCAAAAATAAAATCCCATGACCGTAAATTACTAATCCCTTGAAAAAATATATACATGAAATTTTACCATTGAGTTAAGTGCGTTATATTTCCAGTTTTACTACAGTCAGGTAACTGTGGCTGTCGCTGCCTCGCTCACGCAGGCAACAGCGAACACGCATGAGAATAAATCTGGATAACACAGTTGATTTTCTGTGAAAATCCTGTTAAGGTTGACCCCCCCTCTCGGGACGGAGCGGGTATTTAACACCTGCAGCGGTGTAACACGTCCTTATCCAGCACAGCCACAGGTCATTCACTTCCTCCAACCCATTCTCCAACACTCTCTCTCGTCCCGTCCTCATTGTCTCTTCCTTGGAAATCAGACCCAGCTTTGTCCACAGCTGCCGTTTCTGAATTTCCTCGTCTTGCCTCTCTCCTACCTTGTTATATCTTATCCAATGACGTAAAAATTGAATAACTGTGTGTTAATGCTATGTGAAAAGAATCCTGTACATTCAAATGAGCATTGGCTACCTATAAATGCCATGTATAAGACGCCTTTGTTGAGAACAAAGGCGTCTTATACATGGCATTTATAGGCAGCCAATGCTCATTTGAATGTGTAGGATTTGTCCCTACCAAATGGCCATGGAGACTGAACGTAGCTGCTGAGAGTACAAAAAGCTTAATCTTCATAAGCTGTATCATCCTTAGGCCGTATTATTGTCAAGTTCTGCAGATATTTATTACGTTAAGACAGCTGGTATCCGATGGAGATGTTTACCATGCACGATAGCTACCATGACATCTCTATTAGTTCATCGCAGGCACATTTGGCTGTACCTTTTCATTCGCTAGTCAGGATATACATCTTCCGGTTGTCTTATGACTAGCCTACGCAAAATCAACCCACGAGTATTCGATGACACCTGAGATTGTGAACCAGTTCATTCGATGATCACCTTAGATTCCAGTTGTCGAAACCTTTGGTGACCAGACTTGTCTTGCTCTAAAGGTCAGTCCTGAGCTCTGAAGACAAAGTTGAACAGAACTAGAATGTGTGAGGAACTCGTTATCACACGGAGGAGTAATTACAGACACATCAAGATTTAGAAATATTGGGCTTATTGGAGTTACTGGAAAGGGTAGACATCTAATGCTATCGCGGCATCTCCCGGAAATGATTGATATCAGTCTTAAAAAGATGAAGAGGTTCACGGGATATACGTCTGACTCAAACGTAATAGAGAGCAAGATATTAAGTTCAACTCTGGCAGCGGCAGCGGCAGAGGACGCGACTGTCACTAAATCTATGACCTCCACCTTCAACGAGGCGGCAGACGAGTCCAGGAGACTCCATTTCTCCAGAACCGAAGGAGAAAACTCCGACTTCGCCTCTGCTTAAAGGGATCCAGTGCTGGATAGATTCATTCCTATTTTTACTCAGAGAGAGAGAGAGAGAGAGAGAGAGAGAGAGAGAGAGAGAGAGAGAGAGAGAGAGAGAGAGAGAGAGAGAGAGAGAGAGAGAGAGAGAGAGATATGACCAGCTGGTGGGACTCCTCTGTACTGCTGCTTGTCTTTAAGTTCTGTCATTTCACTTTATCATTCAAAGAAAACTTCTATTGAGGTATCTTCACCGAGTTTATTGTCCTTTCTATTTATGTGACCTTACTCATCCTTTCCCATTGAAAAAGTAAAATGAGGAAATGATAAGTTGTTCTGTTGATGGTATAGTACACTCGGAGGTGTTTGGCACATTACAGTCATACAGACCTCATCGTCGATCTTGCTCAACTGTATCAAAGTACAACTTACGTGTGTTGAACCTTAACCTGAATTAGTCGTCGAATAAATATCACACGATGATAGTGACAGCTTCTTTATCCCTCTTATGTCGTTCATGTATCATTATTACCCCAGGACCAGCTTCTACGAAAGACTCTTGGTGTTACCCAGGACTTGAGGAAAAGCTCTTGCAGTCCAAGAGTTCGCTACCGTCAGCAGCAGGAAAATGTAGACTCCTTTGGAGTGATAAGAGTTTCTTAGACGAGACTGTACGTCCAGTGATATACAGCCTGGCCAAAGGTGACATTTCACTCGCGTTGCAACCTCGAACAGGAGTCCGGTAACATCTTTTTTTTTTAATTTTCTCCTCCGCACAGTATACGTCAAGTCACGTCAGCTACCGAGATTCTTCGAGTTGTATTCCTCACTCATACAGCCGTGCACTGTCCTCTCTGTGGCTTATGGTGTTTTTTCCCCCCCTGTCCTTACCTCCACAGCTGCTTCTTATCCTTGCCCGTGAAAATCATTTTCGATAACATTAGATCTTTATTCTCTCCCGGTTAACTAGCCTTTCACTCTTTCACCCGCTCTCCATCTCCATTTACGGGTTTCTATTTTCTAGTTTCATCTAGAACAGAACATCTGATTCTCAAATATGAAAGAATATCCTCAAATTCTGATTATTTCAGTTTTAGCTCGTTTCTGATCCCAGATATGAATACGGTCCATTCGTTTATCACCAGCCACCTAATCCCTTTTCCTTTCTTGCAGGCCACTTCAGCCATCATACAATTACGGACCCAAAAGTCCGTAACTTTCACCCTGTTCTGTTTTCTCACCTTTCACCTGCTTACATCTTCTCTCCCTACGTCAAGTAAGCTTACCCGTTCCCTTACCTGAATACTCCCTCTCCCTTCTATTTCTTTTTCTTCTTCTTCTTCTTCTTCTTCTTCTCCGTCGGCATTCGCCATCTTTATCTCCTACGTATATACCCTCCATCTTTCTGTGTCTCAGAGATAAAATTCTCTCTCTCTCTCTCTCTCTCTCTCTCTCTCTCTCTCTCTCTCTCTCTCTCTCTCTCTCTCTCTCTCTCTCTCTCTCTCTCTCATCTTATCAGTTATCGATTGCCTCCTCCCACTTTTTTACCCTTCTCTCCTTGGGATTCTCAACACCCAGTGTGCAAACACATCTTCTCGTCCTTCCCATCGCTGGTACACGAAGACGTCATTTACGACCAATGTTTACGAACCAGTCCATCCTTCACCTCATAAACCCTTCTGCCATCCTTCCTCACCAACCCATCCACGGGGTTCGTAAAGGCAGGAAAATTTATGTGTGAAAGTTTCTGCATCCAACGCGAGCAGCGCGGATACCCGACTTCTTCCTCGATGGAAGTTTTCGCACCAATATAAAAGCTAAAGATTTACCTCCGCTGCACAGTTCCCGCCGATACCCCTAGAGATCTTGTATGATACAACGGTTCTGGAACTACCCCCCTGAAAAAAAAAAGGTAAACCATCGCCTTCCCGAAGTAAAGTTTCCTTGTGACTGCCATTCATTTTACGGTTCAACTATCACTACATCTGTACCCGTAAATGTATAAGTTACGTTTTCCAAGTCAATGCGTTGCAAAAACGTATATATCAGACTTTGGGGGTCCAAACCTTCATTTTCTGGTCAGGTGACTTTATCCTATTCGGAGCAGGAAGGTGCCGTAGTTGAGGTCTTATATCATCGTAATGATAGGAGTATTGGGTTCTTATACTCAGGATGTTATATTGTTCGCGAGGGGGATGCGATACCGCCGTATTCGAGGAGTTACGTCGTTGCGCTTAAAGGATCAGCCTTCGTACCCAAAGGGCCAAGATATATACACACGAGGGTTTGAGTCGCCTTAGACGGAAGGACAAAGGGATCAATACGTTGAAGTCGAAGGACTTAATCGTATAAAGCAAATGAACTTTCAATGGGATTAATACGGTGAAGTCGAAGGATTCAATCGCATAAAGCAAATGAACTTTCGATCTTCGTCTTTTTTTTACTCAAAATCGAATCTTGAAGACGTTATACCTGAAGGACTAGGTAGACGTTGCCGAAAGAATCATTTGCTCGTTTCATCTAGTTGAGTGACGGTGCCCACTGACGTCGTAATCGGAAGACTAAGTCGTTGCACTTGACGAGAAAGACCTTTGCACTTAACAGGTTAGGTTACGTCATGCTAAAGAGATCAACTTGTCCAGAGATCAGTCAAGTAGTTCATTCTGAGAGGGGAAAAAAATCGTCGGACTGATTAAATCGTTCTAGGCGAAAAAAGTATATTTCGTTGTATTTGAAAATGTTACTGGACATATTCGAGTGGTTGTGGGACTGTACTCAAAGTTATCACACTGAAGGAGTCGCTTTTCTGGAGTTAGATTATCGTACTCAGGAGGTTCATTCGTTTGAGTTAAGTCTGAGTTCGACGGAGTAAATTGTTGCACTAAGAGGGTTTAGGTCGTCGTTCGCAAGGCATTAAGAATTTGCCAAACTTAAAAGAGTCTTTCGAAGGCCGGAATGCTATGGGTCAAGGACAGAAGAGTAGGAATGTCACACCTCAGTCACTAGCAGACTATTCAGCAAACATTTAAATCACCAGCAAGCACTCTGATGGCGTCGGTTACCAGCAGACGTTCTAGTGAGCTCAGACACCAGCAAACCTTTCACCACCCGTCCAGATCACCAGCAAGCACTTTGACAGCCTCTCAGATACCAGAAAGGACCCTCGTCAACCCAGTCGACAGTAATTAACCCTTTCATCATCTAGCCATGTCATGCCAAACACCCTTGACAGTCTCAATCATCAGCAGACATTACTCACTAACCCAGTCACCAGTAGATGCATTCAGCCCTTCACATCATCCGCTGTGCTCTCTCCATTAGTTGAAACCCCGGCAAACACCATCATCCCAGTTACCAGTATGTGTCGTACCCGTTCACCCATTACCACACACCCTCCATCGTCCACGACCTGATGACATGCCCCTATCATTCCGCTCGTCAGCGTACAACCCAATAGACACATTTATATCCAGCACAGACAAGTTCGACAACCCAGTCACCAGAGAAGAGATATCACCAGCCCCATTATAGTCGTCATTAGACACCTAATCACCAACGGATACTCCACTCCCATCACCCTCGTTAACCCCACGCCCATTTCTCCGCTTTAGATCCTATTACACACCGACTGCCACTCCGTCGTTGCACTTGGGCAGCAGGTCATGACAAAATAACTCCTAGACTAATTATAATCTACCAGTGCCAACGTTGGGACAGCAGCGTTCGAGCGCTTTGTGGAATGTCAGAATAGATAAGCCTTTAACTCCCTGTTTTTCGTTCATGCTAAGCTTTGATCATGCGATTCAGCTTCATCGGTTTTAGTTCCTGAAGGACAGCTTGTATTTAGGTTTTCAGCATAAAGCTCTTTATGCCCCAGTGAATGGCAGAGCTCAGTAGCTATCTTCTGACACACACACACACACACACACACACACACACACATATCAGAGGTACACGGAAAAAACTATGGTCAGTCGCCAGGTATTTGTAATGAACGTCATTCGAATATTTGGGAGATCTAGACTCAATTGTATCTAACTGGGCAAATCCCTTTCCAGTAGCTCTACCTAAATTTGATAGACAGTGCCCTCATACCATTACCTGAGAAACCTGCTCGCAACAAAAACATGTTAGATTAAGTTATGATTATACATGAAGATATAGTTAATAATGTGTTAAGCAGGAGAAAAGTAAGGTACAAGTCAGCCCGAGAGATTATTCATGATATGATTTTCAACATTGCATGTAACGCTGGCTAACATGACAGCCGCTATAAGATGCTAGCTTTTTCAGAAGCACATTTACATGAGTCTTCGCACTGCTCTTGACAGGTAAATCTGGGATGATATCGTCAATTAAAATAACATGAACGTAGCTTAGAAATGCTTCATTAAAACTTTCAAAGCAAGAGAAGGAACATATGTGCCAGTGATCAGCAAATGGTCTTTTTCTCAAAACGAATCCAAAATAGAGGAACGATGAAATCAAGAAGTGTCTGTTTTCTAAGAAAGTAGTGTAAGAGATCCTCAAATAATCAATAACTAACAAGATAGTGAATGTTATGAAAATTTTTGTAGTGAAACCAAGAGACTTAAACTTAAAAGTGAACGTCAGTATGAAGCGAGTATTGCCGAAAATAGGAAAAAGAAACCTAAGTAGTTTTACTTTTACGTTAGAAGAAAGAGTCAATACCAAGACAATTGGTCAATTAATTATGAAAAATTGTGGCTTAATTCAACACAACGGAGCAACAGCAAAGATCTTTAATAAATTTTTTGATTCTGTATCTACGTTTAATGACACGACTCACATTCCGGATCCAGTTCCTGTCTTAATAACAAAGGAAAACAAGTAGAATTTACTGACAGTTGAGGATATACTATCAGCACTGAGTGAAATGAAGTAAATATAACAGAACGCCCAAATAAATCTTATGTAAGAAACGATAAATGGGAGAGAGTTAAGTCCTTGACTGCTCTTTGCAATAAATCACTTGCTACGGTGAAAGGATTAGAGGATCAAAAGTTTGCCAACGAAACACCGATAATCAAAGGGATCAATAAGTCACCGTCTGGAAACTATCTTCCAATCAATTTAACGTCTGTGACAAAACTCAGCTTTTAGAGCATCACCACCTAGAAAAAAAAATTCTCACCATGGTTTACGACGAAATCATGCAAGTCTGACAATTCTTTATTTGAAATCTTTTATGATATAATCAACATGTATGATGAAACTTGCCAAGAACATGGGCGTTGTTGTGAAGTGAACGGTGAAATTTACAATCAAGGTGTAGGAACATGGGTACCAAAAGCCTCAAATTTGGAGGGAAGGTTAAGTTAAGAGGAAGCGGTGGTTATAAAGGAAATATATCAAAAGGCAAAGGACATAGAAATGCGCCGTGAAAAAGATGTGGACGACACTCCAGTCAGCCCAGCATATGTGAGATACCAAAGAGCAAAGAACGATTATGGCAAGAAAAAAAAAATGAGGACTAGGGAAACTAAAAAAAGATATTGTCGACAACAGATAAGGTAATCCGATACTCTTCCATAAATTCCTCGAGTAAAGGATCAGCTCAAGAGCAGCTAATAAGGATAAGGGATTCAGAGGGCAGAACTGAAGAGAAAGTGAACGAAAAGCTCAAAAATGCTTTCACGGTTGTAGACACTTTAGTCCAGACACCAACAAGATGAATTAAAGGAAGTCTTTAAGGAAGCTGAAATATCGACAAAAGACTAACCGAATTCTAAAGTTCAGGAGTCTTGACCCTTAATGGTTCATGGCCCCGATGAAATTATACCATACGTGCCGAAGGTGGGCTCAGATACGCTTGACAAACTCCTCTTGAAGTGCTGTTCAAGATGTTGCTGGAGAATGCCATACCTATTCACAATCAAGGAGATTGGTAAGAGCTTCTGTACTATAAACCGATCTCCCTGCCGCGTGTAGTCTGTAAGGCACTGGAAAAGATAATCAGAAAGCAAATGACCTCCTAAGAGGAGAAAATACCATACCTCAGTCACACACATTATGGTTTGGGGAAAAGGAAATCACGTGTAACGAACCTCTGTGATTTTTATAAGAAAATGTGCTCGTTTTTATCTGAACTTTTAGAAAGCATTTGAGACTGTTCCACAGGGGAAGCTTAATCTTAAGGCTCTAGACTAATGGAGTAGAATAAGGGGACATTATCTTAATGGACAGAAGATTAAATGAATGGAAGGGAACAATTACCTCATGGCAAAAGAAGCATTCTCGAAATGGGTGGAGTGTGAAAGGTGGAGTGCCACAGGGTTCTGTTCTAGTACCATTATACTTCTTGATCCGTTTTGATGACTGGTCAGAAGATACTCTTACCATATTATGTTTGTAGGTGACGCAAAGGTCAATAGGGACGCAAACTGAGAAGAACTGAGTTAATTCAAAAGACTCCAAAGTTGGTCTTATATATGGTAGATTAGATTTAGTCGAAATAAACGTAAAATAATGGGGATGGGACACAGTGAGAGAGAATCTTAATATTAACATTATCTAGCAAGTAATAAGCTGAAGGAATCTTTTTGGTGAGAGGAGGCACATGGGTTTTCACATCGTGCTTAGCCTGTCGCCAGAGTCCCGCGCTGGGAGAATGGTAAAGGAGGCAAACTGTCTCCTTGCAAATGAAATATCAGAATAACAATTAAACACGTGGATGTGAAAGTATCCAACAAGCTGTGCATATCCTACATACGGCCAAAGCAAAGAATATGTCCAGGTTTAAGGCCAAAGCAAAAATATGTTTAGGTAAAGAAGCACCAAAATCTACGGTGAGACTGTGTACTGGTGCAGACACAAAGTTGTGGAGGATCTACAGCAGCGAGTTTGGTGCGTCGCTGGAATTGTGTCGTGACGAGTCTCGTAAGCTGATAGTGTGTGGCTGGCGGAGTTGATCAGTGAGAAGGTGATGGGTCACACTGGGTTCAGTGCAGTCCGCGGGTCGTGCTTGTGGGATGATGCTGTCATGCTGGAATCAATGTATAGGTCATACGGGGAGACGAGCATGAGGAGGCCAGGTAATAAAGGGGAGGATGTCTTTGCGAGTCAGTTAACATCAGGTTGCTGCCCCAGTTAGCATCAAGATGGCTGGCATGCATTGGATTTTTAACAGGCCTCGACCCCAGCCAAACACGTGAGAGACAGAAGACACAAAATGGCAGCTTAGAGAGTAAACCAATCAGATATTCTTCCGGCATATCTGTTTCACCTGTTCTGACCTGATGAGGTGGCTATATTTCATATCTCGTAAATGCTTCGATCTTGACAGCAGGATAATAAGGGATATCTTTATTACCTAAGTAATCACCTTACAGGACTAACCTCTAACGAAGTCCTATTCTAATTTCATTTTTCATGGCATTCTGAAAAATTTGCTACTCAAAAGCATAGCATAAAAAGACAATGCTCTGAGAGAGAGAGAGAGAGAGAGAGAGAGAGAGAGAGAGAGAGAGAGAGAGAGAGAGAGAGAGAGAGAGAGAGAGAGAGAGAGAGAGAGAGAAGAAGAAGAAGAAGAAGAAGAAGAAGAAGAAGAAGAAGAAGAAGAAGAAGAAGAAGAAGAAGAAGAAGGAGAGGAAGAAGAAGAATTCTTCACTCTTTCTCCTCCCATAGGTAAAAACTTGGTGAAATTATTCTATACACTCCAAGAGCAGGAGAGGAAAGGCTGGGACAAGATACAATGCGGAGGGACATTATTAAGACAGTGACTACGAAACCACGAAATATTTGTACTTTGAGAAGTCTGTTGTATGGCCACCCTTCTCTAAATAATGACTCTAATTCTTGATGCTTTGAATGATTTCTGAGAGTACGAGTCTTCATAATAACCTTCCTTTATGAAAGACTTCAAGTGAGTTTAAAACAGGAAGACCACATCAGCCGTGGCACGCAGGGTTCACACACAAATCCTCTATTTTACTGTTAGGCGGATTAGCCAACTTTTCTGTGGATGTCATGTTTCCTCGTGACAATGTGCAGTATAGGTACAAAGTAAAGGGTTCCAAGATACATTTTTGTTATCCAGATCTTCTTCTCTTCCTCTTTCTTCCTTCTCTCTCTCTCTCTCTCTCTCTCTCTCTCTCTCTCTCTCTCTCTCTCTCTCTCTCTCTCTCTCTCTCTCTCTCTCTCTCTCTCTCTCTCTCTCTCTCCACGCACGATGAGAATTACCAAACGGCTCTGCATCAGAGGATCGTCAAGGAAGGGAGACTTTCCATCAGTCACAAGGCAGAACGCTCGGGCTCGGCGAGTGAGGCCAGGGAGCCACCGCTGGTGAAGGCTGAAGACAGTACTCACTTGGTGACGCTGAGGGTCTGCCAACCTTATGAGGGTGATGAAGACACTGCCGACGCTACTACAGTGAGGAGCGGGATCAACAACATGACGCTGACCTCAAAATAATCTATCTTTCTCAAAGTGAATGATGAAGAAAATAATGGAATCAGCGTTTCTCATATGATGTCCTCGTATTAAGTTAGATTAATTCAATACACTTTTTAAGTTTTGCGTTATTACTAAGTTCATTTCAATTTTCAATATTACTATCTTCAGCCACATTTAGGGAAAGTGAGTGCCTTTAGCCTAACAGACAGTTAATATATGCCAAGTGCAGGTCCAGTGTGTTGACATGTATACGTAATCTCCCACAGTAAATTGAGCACCATGTCATAGTTCGTTGTTCACACTTTCCACTCACAGTGCTTCTACTGCTAGCGTTAAACACTCATCCTCCCACACTGTCGTATTACTGCATCTAAGCAAACAGAGACACACACAGAGACATTTACGCACGATCCTTCATAAAGCAGCGTTTAACATTTCGACTCTTCATTTTAACGGACTTGGGTTCGCACCCCAGCCAGGCCAGTCAGTTCACGGCCAACACATCTATATATATCCTTCTCCTTTAGGGCTGTTTGATGAATGAGCATCTAGCGTAAGCTGGTGTGGTTAAATGTGAATACATAGACTTAAGACACGGGGTGTGTACCAAGGTTAAAGGCAATAGAAACACGAGCGTAAATCTCCCCATAGCACACAAAGTGATCACAAATACTAATTTCAAATAGCAACAAAAAAGACGCAAAGGATATAAGCTTTGGAGGATTGTACCACCTTGTGTGTGTGTGTGTGTGTGTGTGTGTGTGTGTGTGTGTGTGTGTGTGTGTGTGTGTGTGTGTGTGTGTTAACAGGAGTAAAAACATGGTCCACACAAACTGCAAGACAAAGGACAACGCGGGTGTAAATTCAACTCCCTCTAACACAAAAACTGTGATCACAAATAGTAAACACGCACACACACAAAGTAAAGATGAGAGCTAAAGAAATACTTTTTTATGTTAAAGCCTCACTGCGGCTTTAACAGATTGGGACAGAAAATACCTTGGGCAGGATTAGGTACAAAGAAAGTTGGCAGAGCAAGGCGGCAGCACACAATGAATCGCAAGTCTGAGGAAAGCGCCATAGCTTGAAAAAAGCGAATGTCACAACTAGAGGGAAAGGAGCAACACAGGTGGAAGGAGGCGGTGTCATTGCTGAAGGGAAGTGAGTGCCACAGATGAAGGGTATGAACGTCATAAGTGGAGGGAAGGGACTGTCGTAACTGAAGAGATAGGGGTGCTAAAGCTGGAGAGAAGGAAGAGAGGAGTGCCGGTGATGGACGGAGAAAGTGCCATTGCTGGAAGGAAGGAGAGTGTCATAAAAGAAGGGAAGGAAGTGTCATAGATGAGGAGGAAGTAGTGCCATAGCTGAGGAGAAGAGAATACGAAAGTATAAACGAAAAGACCAACAAGTGTGACATAGAAGTGAGGGAGATACAGGAATACCAGAGCCCTTGGCTAAGGGAAGATTATCATCGAGGGAGAAAATAAGATTTATAGCTACAAAAGGACGGGAAACGAACAGGGAGGAAGAAGGGAAGGAGCGGTGAGAGGAGGGAGTGGGTCGGGTGAAAAATTGTCAGGAAGTGCCTCGTCTGTGTGCGCTCCAGCTGCGATGCCGTGATACATTGAAGAGAAAGTTATGATAGGGCAGCAAGTCTCGTGATAAGTGTGAGGATGGTCATAACACTTGGCTTGCATGGGAAAGAGACCATGCAAAAGACGCACAGGTGTGTGGTCATTATGACGTGGTGTCATGAGCACACACAAGGTTACAAAAGAGCAAGGAGTGTTTACGGATGAATCACGTTGGTGTGTTGGCTTGGTGTTTGGAGTTATGTATAGTAGACTCGGTCCGCATGGTGAGTCAAGCAGTTCCTCAGTGGCTCCGCCCGTCTAGCAATTCCTCCAACATGTTTTTCCACTCTCCCGAAAAGACGGAGGGCCAGGAACACCGGACTTTGCTTCAACAAATCAGCAACGAAAACAGACGAGACTCGAGAGATCATTTAACCCTGAGGTTGAGGCAGTCCGGATAATGGTACGAGAGCACAGGGGAAACTTCAGCGTTGATCGAACACAGCAGGAGCTGGCTGCTGGACAGAGGGTAAATAATGACCTCAAACATTAACTTGCAAGTAAAGAAAAATTCAAGTTTTGTGATAGTTCTCACTAGCTCCGCTGCATGACCATGCAGTTATGGGTCTTTTCATTCATGCTGTTTTGGGTCATTTCATTCATGCTGTTCAGTTAAGGATATATATGACTCATTGGTTACCTATAATCTGTAAAAACAATCATCCCTTATTTTCTTGAGTGAGTTTACTGTTTTGAGTTTCATGAGACGAGAAACCCACTTTTTTCTCATTTTCACCTCCTATATGTAAGAGATGCTTCTTGACATCATTGTGAAAGCTATTTACCTCGAATTTCAGACCATCAATTTCAGTTACAGTATCATGTAGACTTCGAACGAAGAGTTTATCTATATCGATGCTATCAAACTTTCTCAATATCTCAAAAGACTGTATCCAATATCCACAGTCTTCGCCTCTGTATCGGTAGGGTTCATTTTCTTTAGAACATATCCTCACACAGCTTGTTTTTCAGCCCTGGTATTGATCTTTGTGCCCTTTTCCCAACTCTCTTCAAGTCTGTTGTCGTCTCTTTATAATATCTGAGGATCCGTAATGAGCTACTTACTCAAGATGCTGTCTTATTAACGAATCACGAAGTGTGGATATGGTATCTGATGTTTTATAATGAATGTTCATTTGCACTGAATCCCATCGCTGTTTGCTTCCTATAGGGACAACTTCTTCATTAACTTTCGCTTACGATAAATCTGAGATCATTCATTTGGTAACGCTCTGAAAGCTCACTTCCAAACATCTTGTATACGAATCATTAGTTATCTATTTCCAGAATACTGAAATCTTCATCTGTCTCACGCTGAATTTCATTTCCCATATCTCTAAGCTGGCTAATGATTTGCTTACGTCGCTTTGGATTCATTTGTACTCGTTCTCAAGATGTTACTCGACTTGCTGCTTTTGTGTCACTGAAACACTTTGGTTGTCAGACCTGACTGTAGATCATTCATGTATGATCAAAAAAAGAACTGAACCATGAAGTGAGTCTTCTAATTCATTGCTAGTTACTCTTAAGAGCTCAGATTTGCTCACTAATATTAGTAATCAATGTTTTCTGTCTGTAAACCATTCATTTATCAAACTGCACGTTTTTGTAGCAATACCACTTGATTTTAGTTAAATTTCTCGTGTGGAATTTTATCAAAATCCTTTTGGAAGTCCAGATATCTATCCATCTGCTACACAGTTAGCTGTAAAACTCCAGGAAATTTTGATGTGACATGATCCATTACTACGGTAGTCACGATCAATAGCCATCATCAGTTTTGCATAATCTTGTAAAATGATCCCGAAAGAGAGTTTCCATCATTTTCGCGACTGCTAAAGAGTAGCAACGATTCCTCTTTTCCATACCAGGACATTTGAGACAAAGTGGCCGTGAGTTGATGCTCTAACACTGTGTAACGTTGCTGGTATTCCTCAGAGTCTTGAAGGAATCGGAGAAATATATATGTGCTGGGAACTCAAGTCTCCTTAGTTCTGTCCTCAGTTTGAGTCGTATATACATCCCAAAGGCGACCATTAACGCAACCCTGAGACCCACGAGAAAGTAAGAGACTCAACTCGTAAGAACGACTCGGTGTCTGACCCGTTAATCACCTTAATTGGCGGAGGGACAAGGGGGTTGAAAGAAATAAAGAACGTTATACAGCTTCTGATTCTTTGAGGCAGATATTCTCGGTGATAGCCTTGACCCGGACACGTTGCAGTTGCTGAGAGAGTGCTGGATGGCATGTTGATTTGCACAAGGTTAGTGTGAAATGAACATTTTAAAGAGTGGGATGGGTGGATTCACCAGCTGAAACTCCGTGATGGACCTTCGCCCAGTGTCTTTTCTTTTCGCGAATGGCACAGACCTGAAAGATTGAAATTTAAAGTTGTGATTTTTTCCTCTTTTCCCTTTTCTCTCTACGACTCTTTTTCTCAGTATGACTAAGTCATTTGTGATATCTAAGCTCACGTGTTGTAGCAGTTTTATCAGTCCTTTATCACCGTATTCTACGGATCTTTAACCAGGTTACTTCTTTGTGCTTCCCTGTGGGGACGTGGTATTCTCTATGGACGTGGCCAATTCCCAAAGGAAGAGAGCAAGAAGCTGACAGTGTGAGGGGCAGGTGTGAACTGAGATGAGATCCAGAGAGACACTGATGATCATATCAAAGAAGGCAAAGTGAAATATGTTGCATCAGTGCATGAGGTTTGGTGAGGAAAGTGATGCTAAACCACGTAAGGTCGAAACAGGAGTTTTGAAGTACATCTTCGTGTGGAGAAGGATGGTGTTCAAAAGGAGTTTAAGCACAGTTGAGGTAGATTAAGACGGGTTTGGTGAGGCATGGCGAATGAGGTTGAGACTGTATCATAAGAAAGGTGGTGATAGAGAAGGTTATTTCTCTGGGGAAAAACAAGTGTTTTCTGTGGAAGAGAAATGTTCTGGGAAGACAAGCCAATTATATATGAGGTCACACCAGAGGAGTGAACCTCATGGTAATTACTATTATGAAAATGAGTAAAGTAGGACGACGAATGTATTAGAGTGAGTTCAACATCCTCATTTGCGTTCGGACTGAGGGAGAATCCTATCTGTGAATTGAATGATAAAAGCAAAGTCATGCGGGAGCATTAGTGTGGGACTGAACGAAAGAACGGAAAAAGAAAAAAAAATAGAGGAAGGTTGCTGGAAGGGTAGAAACTAGGGATGATGAGAGGGAGGGGGCAAAGGAGAGCCTCCCAAGGGATCATTGTCTTGATGTATGCGAAGATGAGGGGGAATGTCACGGTGGTGGTTGGGGAGGCAGGACCCGCGCTCAATATCCAGACTAACAGCGATAATTATAGGACGTTATGAAGGTTATACCTTCCTGGGGAGGAAGGCTGGTGAAGGGTACTAGTAAGGGAACGAGAATAAAGACTCAAGTGAGAGGGATAGATAAGGGAAGCTGATGAGGGAGTCAGGTAAAGAGTAAGGTTAAGGGGTCAGGTGGGAGACATGTGTTGTGAAGAAGGATCTGGTGAAGGAATCATGGATGAGGGACGAGTGAGGAAATCTGACACGCGAAAACGACATGCCGGGCAGGTGATCTAATAGACAATATATTCCTAAGTTTCAAAATTCGATCTTGGTAACATTTCTTGTGTTGGTCTCGTTTAAGGTTTCTATACATGGCATGTTAGGTGCACCTGAGCTTATCTCAAAGGAATATATATATATATATATATATATATATATAGAGAGAGAGAGAGAGAGAGAGAGAGAGAGAGAGAGAGAGAGAGAGAGAGAGAGAGAGAGAGAGAGAGAGAGAGAGAGAGAGAGAGAGAGAGAGAGAGAGAGAGAGAGAGAGAGAGAGAGAGAGAGAGAGAGAGACCTCACAAGTTATGGGTTTTCCTCCTTTCATATCTTAAGACATTACCGACAGTCGGTGGAGATGGTGTGTCATCGATGGGCCTTAGAATAATTTAGACGTAGCGTTTACACGACCGTTGCACAAAGGGACTTCAGAAAGTCCTGGTCTGGCTGCGGGCAGACGGGACGTGTCGGGGTTAAAAGTATCATCAGTTGAAAGTTTAGTAAATAATCATTCCAACGAAAGCCTTAACGACAAGAAAGGGTTCCTATATGAGTTCAAAAGCCTTTCTGCTGATCCAAAAATTACTTCAGTCTTTATAGGTATTACACCAAGAAAGATTAAGCCTCTAACCTGAATACTTCAATGAAGACAATATGACTGTTTTCAGTTGCGTAACGAATCCATGCGTAAAATATCAAAGATATGAAATTATTTCATCCACAACCTGAATCGTAAGAAACGTAACCTAGGCAAACCTAAAGATGAATTTCTGAGTTACGCCACTGGATTAAACAGACTCAATTTTAGCTAGAATTCCTCAACATTCATACCTCAGCTATAGTTTCAAACATTTTTCAGACCCGTAGACTATCACTGAGAATACATAATACATTGCAGCATAATCAAGAAGCCCCTGACCGCTACTCCCTATGCAATCTAATCCTAAAAAGTTTCAAAAAGTAGAGAACATAAGGATTCAGCAACCATGTCTTGTTGCACCTTCCAGAGGTCTTCACCTCACCTCACCTCACTTCACCGCATGTTCTAGCGCTACTGGAGTTTTCATGCTGCCTCACCCCTGCTGGTGGTGGTGTTCTGCGCCAGTAACACAGAGGAACATAACTGGTCACTGGATAGCTCCGTATGTCTATCGACGACTTTCACTGCCAACATTTCACTCACAACAGATATCAAGAAATCGTCTACCTGGCATTATGACATTGCGAATAACTCACTGAATTGAATTTCCACGCACTAGTGTATCATCTCTGAATGTTACCTCCGCTGATGTCATATTCAGGGAAGCGAAAGAGAGCTATCAATGAAACTGCTCTCTTAAAAATTCGGAGTTGTTCATCTGCCTGGAGAAAAAAATCATACGGTAGTGCTGTTTCCAGCAACAGATGATAATCGACGCTGGACGCTCACTCCGTAGCTCCACCTCACATTTATAATACGTCGACATTCCTGTGAAGCGTCGAATCATCAAAGTGAGATGAAGTGTTACTTTATTCAGGAGTCGCCTTCGTCGACTCTTCCTCCAGCAGAGAGTATATCAAGCTCGCCAAAAAGCAAAGTTGAAGGTTGGCTGAAGCACATAACCATGAATGAGTGGGAGGAAGGCTGAAGAGAACTGGTGAACCTCACTGATGGCAACGGCCTATCTCACATAACTAAATGAGTTCTTGAAGTCCAACTTGACCATGGCCTTGCGGCGGAGAAGGTTATGAGCACTGGCTCGTGCAGTGTGGGCTGCTGCTGCTGCTGCTTCACAGCCCAAAGAGATGCCGGATCCAAGTTACTTCAGACTCAGTATGGTGGCTGGGTGCCTCACTGCTCACGCTTTTGACAGCCGCTCTTGTTAACCAGTCGGAGGAAAGGTGTTCCCGACGGCAATGGGTCTAATGCCACGGTCTTTTCATCTTCATAGTACATAGGGAAGCGCGAAAGTAAAGGGGTTTAATGCCCTGGGGAACGTTACTCTCGAGAAAATTACTGACATGTTTGTTAAGTTCGGTCAGGCACATGGGACTACATGGGAAGGAGAGTTAACAAGAGACCTTATGGTCCATAATGAGGTTATCTCATTGAAAGAATGAAAATAGATAAGTGGCAGACAAGCAAAGAAATGTGGATGGCACCTCTCCACCCACTTCAGGCTCTAGGCCAGGTGATGTCTTACCACCATTTTGAGACCACAGAAGTCCATAAAAGGCATTACAGGTTATCCTCAGCTCACTGTGTTCATTGAAAATAGACACGCTCAAATTATGATAAGGGTACCCCAAGATCAAAGGCAGGATACAGGAATACCTTGTCTTAAAGCTAACGAAGCCACATTTCAAGGTTCAGAATCACTCAAGCATGTGGTACCTAGAGCATCCATATTTTACAGGAATGTACATCAGAACATGTGAACAAAAAATTTAAGCTTCGTATAGGGCTTTGAAGGCCGTTCTTAGGCCAATAAACGCCACCAAAGGCCAGCCTTACTTTATAGAATAGTCTTCGTTCACCGCACTAACTCAAAATAGTCAACCTAGCAACCTAAAGTAGCAAAAGCACCTCACGAACAAAAGCAATATCCAAGGGTATCAGAATGTGGCCTTGAAGGCCAACAAAGGCCAAAAAAAGGCTCAGACTTTCAAGAGCTTCACTGAGGCCCCACATAGTGGGTGTAGGTACTTTAGAATTCACCGAAAGATTTTGAGCGACTGCATGTTGACCCTGAAGGTAGATTATAATCACACGTAAATACATTCAAGGTACGAAAAAAAGGCAGTCTATACAGCTCTGCAGTTTTGCCATCAACATTTGTGCAAAATGCAGACGATAAAGGTAAAAGACATGGCTATATTATATATATCCTAACCTGAATATACAGTTAGAGGATTAAGCATTCCACAGCTGGGAAGTAGAATAATATATGTTGACAGTTTGACTTCTTTCTTTGGCAGCTACATTTCAAAACTGACGGTTGTCCGATAATTGGTACGTAAGAAAGAGAAACGGGAACTTGAAGGAGAACCGTTAACACAATAAATCAGGGTTAACGGTTTACCATTAATTTCCAATTTCGCTCCCTAACCGACCGATTTTCGGACTGCTGTCAATTCTGAAACGTAGCTGCTAAGGAGGGAAGCTATCCTTTATCTAAATCTCTTGATTTATTAACCTCTTATGTAATTCTTAGTTCCTTGGGTGTACACTTAGCTTGAAATACTATATAATATAATTCTTCTCTCCTTTACGTAGTATCGGTATTTTGATCACATACCAAAAAGGGAAAGAAAATTGAAGAACTATAAACTGTCTTTTATCTTTTATTTGATATATATATTCATGTAGAACCTTATCTATAGGTTTCCAATAAGCCTCATACAATTTTCTGTCGCCTACATAGGAAGGAATGCTCAAGAATGTTCCGGTGAGAAGATCCAAAGGATGTTCTCAGCTGAATTTGTTTCGACCTTCATACAAAGAATCTACTCTCCAGCATGAACTTCAATTGCTGCAACTGTGTGTATATATATATATATATATAAATATATATATATATGAATATATATATATACCTAATATATATATATATAAATATATATATATATTAGGTACAGTAGGGTTGAGGGTCAAGTCAATTGGGAGGTGAGTTTGAATGGAGAAAAACTGGAGGAATTGAAGTGTTTTAGATATCTGGGAGTGGATCTGGCAGCGGATGGAACCATGGAAGCGGAAGTGGATCATAGGGTGGGGGAGGGGGCGAAAATCCTGGGAGCCTTGAAGAATGTGTGGAAGTCGAGAACATTATCTCGGAAAGCAAAAATGGGTATGTTTGAAGGAATAGTGGTTCCAACAATGTTGTATGGTTGCGAGGCGTGGGCTATGGATAGAGTTGTGCGCATGAGGATGGATGTGCTGGAAATGAGATGTTTGAGGACAATGTGTGGTGTGAGGTGGTTTGATCGAGTGAGTAACGTAAGGGTAAGAGAGATGTGTGGAAATAAAAAGAGCGTGGTTGAGAGAGCAGAAGAGGGTGTTTTGAAGTGGTTTGGGCACATGGAGAGAATGAGTGAGGAAAGATTGACCAAGAGGATATATGTGTCGGAGGTGGAGGGAACGAGGAGAAGAGGGAGACCAAATTGGAGGTGGAAAGATGGAGTGAAAAAGATTTTGTGTGATCGGGGCCTGAACATGCAGGAGGGTGAAAGGAGGGCAAGGAATAGAGTGAATTGGAGCGATGTGGTATACCGGGGTTGACGTGCTGTCAGTGGATTGAATCAAGGCATGTGAAGCGTCTGGGGTAAACCATGGAAAGTTGTGTAGGTATGTATATTTGCGTGTGTGGACGTATGTATATACATGTGTATGGGGGGGGGGGGGGTTGGGCCATTTCTTTCGTCTGTTTCCTTGCGCTACCTCGCAAACGCGGGAGACAGCGACAAAGTATAATAAAAAAATAATATATATATATATATATATATATATATATATATATATATATATATATATATATATATATAAGTTGATAACCACGAGGAAAATGAACCACGATAGGTTTCCAAGTGCACTTTCGTGTAATGATCACATCGTCAGGGTGAGATACAAGAATGTTATAGAAGCCGTAGAACAGTCAGTTGATATACAAGGAACAGACGTAGATTAGACGACATTGGTAAACAAGCATTACCACCACCCGGTAACGCTTGTTTACCAATGGCGTCTAAACGCTTATTTACCAATGTCGCCTAATCTACGTCTGTTCCTTGTATATCAACCGACTGTTCTACGTCTTCTAAAACATTCTTGTATCTCCCTCTGACGATGTGATCATTGCATGAAAGTGCACTTGGGTTCCTATCTTATATCATTTCCCTCGAAGTTATAAACATATACTAAATCACACGCACACCACTGTGACCTTTTGCGAATGACACTACTCTGGTAGCAGACTCGAGAGATTAACTCCAGAAGCTGGTGTCTGAGTCTGGAAAAATGAGTGGAAGGAGGATGCTGAGAGCGAGCGTGAAGAAAAGTAAGGTAATGTGGTGTTGCAGGGAGGTGAATGGCAATAGTCTGGGGGCAAGCAAGAAAGGGCAAGACCAGGAAGATGAAGGGAGTTCCAGATAACTAGGAGCGAATATCTACAGTGGCAGGGACCATGGTTGGTAAAGTGTGTTACGGGGTGGGATAGAGGACAAAGGTCGTGGTTGCATTGACGAGTGTGAGGAAGAATAAGTCACTGTTGCCTTAAGGAAAAGATGAGCATGTTTGAAGGCATATTGCAGTTGTCCCGCATGTATTGCACGGGTGTGAATCTTTGGGCCCTGAAAGCGAAAGGATTAGAAGATGGTAAAGTGTTGAGGGTGACATGCCTGAATACAATATGTGGTGTGATATTGACTGACCATGTATAGCTAATTCAGTGGCAGAGCCAGGTCTGGTAGTAACTGCAGTCTGAAAGAGACAGCTAACCAGGTTGTGACGGAATGGCTTGGACATGTAGGGAGGATGAACGACGAGAGACTGACTAAGCTGATCTACATGCAAGCAGTGGAGGGAACTTAGGGTAAAAAAAAATGAGAGGATGGATGAATGGAGTGGGAGGGGCATGCATAAATGGATTAAGATATATTGGATCGATATGGTATATATATATATATTACCGGGCGTTTTCAGTGGGCTGAACCAGGATATATGAAGCAATTAGGGGAAAACTACAGAGCACTGCATTGGATTTGGCTTTGGAAAAGGTACTCTGGTTTTAGATCTTTATACACGACACTCGAGGGCGGATACGAGCAAAGGGATCCCTGTTCGTCTGTTCATGTCGCTATCTAACTGAGGACACAGAATTCTTCTGATGTCAAAACACTGTACCTGTTCGTATGTTTCGCTTCTCTATCAAAACAAAAACTTTACCTTCTTCAGGGGAACAAGCATTGGCTCATCCCACAGAAAGGGTACTGTTCCAACCCTACCACTGATCGTTCTCTTGCTCTGGTTTCTACCACATCTAAAGTCTTTGAATCCCTCATCAGTTCCCATATCCTCAAACATCTTAAATCTCAGGCTTCTCCCTTGTCATCAGTATGAATTTCACGAGGCAAGTTCCACTAGTGATAGTAAAAGCTCTGACTGGGTATGATATCTGGGTCCCTTCTCCAAGTTCCCTTCTTCTGGCTTCCCTCCTCCGCTTCCTCTCTAGTCGTCCTGTCTCTTTATATATTGATTAATATCTCCCGCTTTCTCTAACAATACCTGCGTCTCTCAGGGTTGTGTCTTGTGTCTTAAAGTTTTCCTCCTTTTTATCAACGATTTAAATTTCCCCAACAGATTACCAAATACACTCATATGCTGACTACTCAAAACTGCATTCCTCCACTTCATTCAAATCTGCTCTCTTGTTTGATCTGCATTTAGTTCTTGACACGTTTTCCTCTATAAACTCGGACAGAATATCACGATGGGGTAGACGTAACCTGGCTATGTTTAATGCCACCAAAACTCACTCACTTTCTGCGCATTTCTCTCTCACAATTTTGCTTCCTCTTTCGATAGGTCTGTCATTCCAACACTAAACACAATGATCATACTTGCCGTTACTGCAACATCTAACTTATCCTGAAAACCTCAAAATACACAAATAGCATAGTCTGCTTCGAAGAAACTGGGAGTGCTGTTTATAAGCCGTAAATTTTCTTCTGGATGGTTGCCCTGTTTATGCCAAGGATTGATCCGTCCTTGCATGGAGTACTGCACTCACATCTGAGGAGGTTCTAGCTCTACAAACATACGAAACAGGGTAGAGTCTACGGCAGCTCAAATCATCAGCTCTCCCAGGCTAACTTGACAAGCTGATCCATCTTCCTTACAACGTAATGCTAGTTCCGTAGGACTATGCTCCCAACAGCTGCCTGCTTGTATTTATCCACCATCTTTACTCTATGTATTTCACTCTGCAAGCTACTGCGTGACATGATTGCTTTATCGTATAACCGAAGGCAACTCAAGGGTGGGCCGTTTTGATATCTATATCTTTCTTTATACCCCTAAGCTTTGGAACTCTTTACCCTCTCATATCCTACTTTACAACTACAACGCTGCCATTTTGAAAAGGCAGGTTTTACATTCCTCCGACATTCTTAAAAATATTTTTTTTCCTCTTTTCTTATATCCCCTTTTAATTAATCCCCTATATACTCAATGTCCGGCCTCTATGTGGCCCTTTCTCCGTGACTGGGACCTCCACCATGAAAAAAACAAGAATACCCGCAAGTGTTTCTTCTTTCATCCAAATAGATTTTTGTAGGTTCCGCTTTTCATGTACTCAGGAGTTAACAAGAACCATATAAGAAAAGAAGGCAAGCATCAGGTGCATTTATAGTTAAACTATGATATGAATCTATTCTTATTTTTCACATTCACATTTTCGTACTTCTTTGATCCAACTTTTTTTTTATATATATTTCAGTATCAGTTTGGCACACCGCTTTTCTTCAGTGCCGTTAATGATGTCGTTTTAAACTACAACACTTTTCACGACCTTTGGTTTATCACTTTGATCGAATGAAAACAAAATAAAACGTTCGGGCGATAATTGTACTACAATTCTGCGAACCAAATGTCCAATTCATGGTATGAGTGCAGAACGCCCCAACTGAATATTTATATTCTTTATAGTAAATTACCCAAATGAAACATCGTTTATCTTACCTATACACTGTGTATGAATTTGCGCATGGAAGCTGTGTGCCATACATTTTTCTTTGTTATGAAATTATAATGATTTATTACTATAATCTATCATTCTTATTATTATCATTATTATTGTCAATATTTTCTATCTTCGCTAAGAAATTATTATAATTCATCATTATAATCTAACATTTTTGTGATTATCATTATCATTAACAATATTTTCTATCTTTCTTCGCTATGAAATGATTACAATTCATTATTATAATCTATCATTTTTGTTATTATCATTATCATTATTATCATCATTATGGAGTCTATAAGCACTTAACTAGGGCCATTCCTCAACCCAGACTTAAATTGGTTGACTGTCTCACTAAATTGAATTCCTCACCCACTCCTCTGGCTTCATTTAATCTAACATTTGCTCATCCCACACTCAGTCTCTCCTGGTATCTCTTCACAAGCTCGCTCACTCCACCATCCTCTTCTCACCGTATCATTTTCCTCTATTCCCCGAAAGCCTTCATAAATCTTTCCCCTCCTCCCTCACCGCCTCCACTCGGCAATGAAACAGACATCCTTACCAGTCCCGCGCATCAGATCAATCACCTCCAAATACACTCTTTTGCATGACTGCCGATTAGTATAGTTATCCGATAATACCGATTATCATATCTTTCCTACACCACGTACGCTTTCGATGTGCTTCTTTGTGAATAAGATATTCGTAGTCGACGATCGTTTTTCGGCACACATCCCCACGATCCGTTTAACATTTTCATACACCGTTCTGTCTACCTCATGCCCCCAGTTATACCCTCAACTGCCGCATTATCCACTGTCGTATACAAGTCAACCATAACCAATACCCAATCACACCGCTTCAAAACTTCTGACACACACACACACTCAGCTCCTAACACTCTCGCCTCTCTTCTTTACTCCTCTCGTGGACAAGTGCATAATCACTGATCATATACCTCTTGTAATCCATTTTCATATTTACCTACATCAGTCTAGAGTTCACGTCCTAACAGTCACACATTCCCATAACTCTTTCTGCAGATGTATCCCTTGATGCGCTCTCGCCCTCACACAAATCCCTGAGCTTACCCATAAGACATTTCCAAACGGTCCTTCCTCCTTTACCCTTGTGCTTTGTTTCACTGACAACTAAAACATCCAGACACCTATCTTCAAACATAAAACCTATCTTTCCCTCCTCCTCCTTTTCGCTACATCCACACACATTCAAACATCCCAGCCTGAGCCTTTGAGGACGGTGAACACTCCTAGCTTGACTCCTTCTTCTGCTCCTACTTTCAGAAATTGAAATGCTAGAAGGTGAGTATTTCCAACCCCCTACTCCCGCTCCTCTTAGTCGCTATCTACGACACGTAGGGAATACGTAAGAAGTATTCATATCTACCTCAAGACCTTTTCTTATAAAGAGTCCTGGCGTTACCCAATACCTCATTCTAAATATTTTTGCAGACCAAGGCTATGTTACCTCCAGTAGCGGGGAAACATAGACTCCTTTGGAGTGTAAAGTTCTTTGATGAGACTGTACTCTCAATGATACAACCTCGCCAAAGGCGTCTTTTTTTTCACTCGCGGTGTAACCTCGAGCAGGTGGAGCCCAGTAATAACGCTCGGTTTTCTCAATATCTAGGGTACGAAGAGATGGATGGACGCCTACGAAGTTAAAAGGTCAGGTATGAGATTACAGTACTAACGTTACATACTGTGGATGAAAGAAAACGATGAGATCAAGAATAACACGAAAGGACGAATGAAAGTCACTCGCACTTCCTCCCCAACTCTCACAAAGTAGTGGGAGATGAGATTATGATGACGGAATGAAAATGATTCCAAGGTGCCGAAAGTAGTTTTACATCTCTATCCAGATTATGTCCTGTTTGTATAGGATTAAAGTGCGGGTGTGAAACTATGACAAAGAAGGCGTTATTTTTTAAATTTCTTTACTTAAGGTGACTAGTAGGTAAAGGCCACATGCCTTTAGTTAAGGAGCGAAGCGTGTCATATATATCTTTCACCGATCTGCCTGAGCATCACCCCACCTTGAGAGGCAAAGATTACTGCTTCCCAAAACGAAAGACAAGAAATGAACTGCGAGGAAGTGAGGCTTGGTGTGGATACATTCATTTCCAGCTGGAAGAGGAATGCCACGCACTTTAGATGCAGATGGAAGTGTCAGAGAGAGGCGTCACTCAGTGAGTCAAGTCTTTACTTTTGTTTTGATAAATGGAAGCGCTTACTCATGGGAATTACACTAAGAAAGAGAACGCTTGCCTGGATTCGAAATGTAAGGGAGTAGGAGTGTAGTACTCTCAGAAGGGGAAATGCAGAGAATGCTTTCACACACAAAAAAAAAAAGAGCGACGAAAATGAAGAATTAAACCGATGAAATTCAATCTGCATTGATCTAAATGGCTGCAATTGTAAGAGAATACAATTTACCTTAGAAGCTATTATCACACTAACAACTGAGACTCCTTGGAATAAAAAGACACAGTCTCAGAGACAGAAACTATTTTGAAGACTGTAATTCCGATCAGCATGTCTTGAATCAGGTTTGAAGGCCAATATGATGATAAGATGAATGATATCAGTTACCGATGCTCCACAGAGCATATCTTACTGACCAACTGAAAGTACAGCAGCTAACACACGCGATTTTGGGGTCATAATCACAACCAAGGCAGCAATAGCCTTAAGCGATGGCGCTGGAGCATTGAGAAAGACACCATCAGTATTACGATCACCATCAGTATCAAAGAGTTCACAATCAGTATCATGGGATCAATATCGGACTTCAGTATCATTAAAGACACTGTGAGTATCAGCTTTACCGAAGACAGACACCATCCACATCAGCGAGAATAATTATCTTCCACTCATTTCTGCAACTCCGCTCATCCCAGTTCTCTTTCCCCTTCCCCTCGCTGCTCCTCCCAGCCAGCCACCTGCCACTCTTTGAGCGCCAGGAGATCGCTCCAGGTCGTCCACGAGGGAGTTAGCCGCGGATGTAAAGAGGAAATCTACTTAATGGATATAATTCATCACTTGACCTTTACTTTAAAGAGCGCCGGAGGGAAGTGGCCAAATTAGAGGCTGGAAAGTGATCTCTCTCTCTCTCTCTCTCTCTCTCTCTCTCTCTCTCTCTCTCTCTCTCTCTCTCTCTCTCTCTCTCTCTCTCTCTCTCTCTCGTTTGAGCTATGACGATGCGGCATGGAAAAATGAACGGTCTGAAATTCATCGAGATAAATGCATTCAGAATGAGAACGTAAAGTGTGGAAACAAAAGGGAAGGACGGGACAGACGGAAGTCTTATAAATTACATCAAGAGTTTAGGCACAATTGCAAGCGACCCACAGTGGAAGATACAAACGAAGGTACAAGGGAAAATATGAAGGTAAATTAAAGTCTCGGGTAACTAAGACCAAGCTTGAGGTAGGAACAAAGGGAAGAGGAGCAGAATGCATTTGAGATGAGTCTGAGAACGCATTCAAACGAAGTTTTCTCTCTTTTATCAGGTGAGGAATTAGGACGTCTATGATATGAGAGAGGTTAAGCTGAATTTATATATATAAAAAGGAAATACTTACTCAAGCAGCATTAATTGAGTGAAAAATGTTGTGAGTGACCTGGGCCTGAACATGCAAGAGGGTGAAAAGCGTGCAAAGGATAAGAGTGCATTGAATCGATGTAGTATACAGTGGTCGACGTGCTGTCAGCGGACTGACCTAGGGCATGTAAAGTGGACATGAGTAACCAAGAAATGGTCAGTGGGGCCTGGATGTGGATAGGGAGCTGTAGTTTCGGTGCATTACACATGACAGCTAGAGAATGGATGAGGCCGGATGTGGCCTTCATCACATCATCCACAAACAACTTGAACAGCCATGGTATAACATCTCATACCCTTGCCGTAGATCAATCTTCATTTGGAACCACGCACTCTCCTCTCTTCTTAAGTGATAATAACTTATCACTATTTCTAGCAGGTTTCCTTCCACACCATTTATTCGGAAGACCTACCCACAAGGCATCCCTATCATATACCTTCTCCAGACCAATAAATGCAGCATACAAATCTCTGTTTCTCTCCGTTGACCATCTTTCCTGTCCAAATATGGATAATTCAGCATGTTTCTCTTTTTAAACCAGGTATTCCCAATCACTAGTACTTTTTCAACACACAGCAGTACAAGCTGTTCATCATTTCCATTCACATTACTGAAATCCCCGTGCTCCTTAATTATATCCTCAACAGCCATATTATTGACATTCACGTTTCTAATCACCGATCACTAATACTCGACCTCTTACATCAAAACTGCTGACATGCTCAAATGGTTGCTCCAAAAACAATTGTCTCTCACGGTCTTTTCTCTTATGGCCAGGTGCATAAGCATTATAATTATCTATCTCTCGCAATTCGCTTTCATTTTTCACAAGCACCCACAACTACTACTGTAGCAGTAGTGCTACACCTTCCATAGCAATCGCCTTCACACCAACCCCTGACTTTACCCTAAAGACCAAACCATACTTCCTCGTTACCTCGAGCTTTTTTGCACTCAAGAGCCAAATTATCCAGGCTTCTTTCCTTAAACATACTAAACATCTCTCCTTTTTCTCATCTTGATCATATATATATATATATATATATATATATATATATATATATATATATATATATATATATATATATATATATATATATATATATATCTTAAATGAGATGACCTTGATTAGGGTATTCATTTGACCGTGCCGTCACAGATAACATAAAAGAAGAGAATAAAAATCTGCTTATAGAAACCAATTCAAGCCATGCGTCCAGCCTGTATGATTTGTTTTCCCCGGTCTCCTTGCAGCTTCTAGCAAGAAATATCTGTATGAATTGCGGTATGTAGTTCCTGGCTCGATATATTACCTGCCTTCCAGTGCAAGACCGGCAGGTGATGTATAATGATGCAAGGCTATATGCATGATACTAACATATCTCCCAGTGTGAGGAATGAGTCGGTTATCTCGTAATGGTTATAACAATTTGTTTTTCCTCTCCCTTTGGCTTCCTAATTCTATCACTAATAATTCATAACGAAGGGTTCAATGCGATTGAAGTTAATCTTTTGTAATAGTGATACAATATCCTGTCGCAGAGCCTTGATATAACACTCCTTGTGGTATAGGATTCATCTTCATTGATGTGCAGCGATGCCTCGGGCATTCCAAACCAAAAGCGATGAGCAGTTTTAGCGAGAATATATGTACTTGAGGAAAGAAAATAATGTTAGATTGTGGGCATGATTAAACGCAAAGGACTAAGGATCTCCAGAGTAAAATGATAGATACGTTTAAGGTAAAGTCAATATCCAGACGGTAATCGTAAGGTTCAGACGTTAGTAATTTGGGATGTGGTGATACGTCACTGTATTTGCCTTTTTCCTAATGCTCAAGAGCCTCTCTCTCTCTCTCAGCTTCAGGACGACCGTAGCCCTACCTTCAACCACGAAATCTTCGTGGTTGAAAATCTTTAGTTTATCCAAATAACTTTGTCGGATATATTTTCTGGTCTTTAGATTAAAACGTATCACCTTGTATAGTCAGTGTATCACATTATCCAACTCAATCATATTTCGTTCCAGAGCTTGCTGTCATCCATTCCTGTCGCTACCCCGCCCTACAGGAAATAGCATCGCTGCTCTCCGCTTCAGCGAGGTAGCGCCAGGAAAACAGACAAAAAAAGACCACATTCGTCCACACTCAGTCTCTAGCTGTCATTTGTAATGCACAGTTCCCTATTCATATCCAGTTACCCTTTAGTCTTAACAGTTGACGTCCAATAGATTTATCTTCCTACTATCATCTTTTAAAACCTTCGAGTGTTAGGCAAAACAAAGAAGAAATAGCCAGCCATTATTCCATACTAGTCAAGGATGAGTGATTTAAGGAGTTACCAAAGCTTTTCAGGAGCATTTACGAGGGTATGAGAAAGGTTCACGTCTTTAATGGCGCACTAAAATGGTTGGTTGGCAGGCTGAAAAAAAAAAAAAGACATTAATTCCTTGATCTTAACCAACGATTCTTTTTTTTTTCCCCCCACCGACGAGAAGGTAAACATAAACTCCAGCGTATAAAGCTGGGTGTTGCATCTGACTATAAGACGCGGAATGTTTCTCACACGAACGAACGATGATTCGTGAATGTTATTCAGCAACAGTTGAATGAATGAGTTTGTACGTTTATCCATGTATGACTTTGTACGTGGACTTACACATGCCTACATTCACGACAGGTTACTTACGTTCAACGACGTAAAACGAGACCTCACGAACAGGCAGAGCTGCCGCGAAGAACCCAACGCGTGATCATATCAGTTTCAGTTATCTGTTCTTGTCTGCTACCTCACACATTTCGTAGCTACGTATATATCTTGGATTCGTCTGGAACTCTTTTCAGCCATATGTCCAGCCTTCTTCTAAAGGTTTAAGTACTCAATCCTTGCACATATTTCAATGGATACATTGCTAAAGAATCTCTCAGTTTTTCTAACCATATGTGCTTGATGAAATTCCCCCCCTAAGTCAGTGTCAACTAGTGAGGACGCAGCGAAAGATGGCCTTTGAATTGATATTATTCAGCAGAAAATAAGCTGTAGGAACGTGTGAGTGCGAGAGTGACCGTCGTTATGAAATGACATCATATCCAACCTGTCGCTGGAGTAACACATTAAGAGAATAGTACAGGAGACAAACTGTCTGCTAGTAAGTGTTAGAAATGCAACATCAACAGCGCTGTTCGCTTCCTACATTACGCCAAAACTACAATATGCTCCTCAAGCTTAGAAAGTTTAGCTGATGGAATTAAAGGAGCCCAGAAAGTCTGAGAGAGAAGGTCTAGAGGAAAGCGACAAAGAACGTTACCAGAATTAAGGGGTGCCGACTTACAGGAAAAGGCAAGAGGTCTTAGGAGAATGAGGAGTGACCTGATCACACCCTGCTGTGTACGAGAAGAGTGAGGTGGGGACGCACAGTGAGGTACTCCTGGGTGGTTACATGAATGTGGCATGATGTCAGTTTCCCCAGCAACTGGGTAAGATGTCCTGGGAAAGCTCCTGGGGGTCACTCTGAATATCAAAAGACCTTCCGTCGAGACTTTCCCTCACAAACTTCTCCCCTGAAAGTTGGACACAGAACGGTGGATCCCCTGATCCCTACAGAGTTGTCAAGCCAAGCAGTTACTTACTGCTGCATGTATCGACAAAAATGATATTAAAACATTAGAGACTTCTATAGGTTTCTGCATCGACGTCATTTAAGTTGTATTCCTTAATGATATTAAAACATTAGAGACTTCTTTAGGTTTCTGCATCGACGTCATTTAAGTTGTGTTCCTTCGGAGGTGTTTAAGAGCAGGTCTTACCAAGGATTAGTATAACAATTTTCACCTTATTCCTCTAATTTCAAAGAAGTTTGTCTCGATTAACGATTAAAAGCTAAAACTAAGATTCTGACGAACATCTTCAATACCAGTGGAGCATATATTTACATATTCACTAGATCATACAAACAAAAACTCCACTTCCTCACATCCAAAACCCCTCATCCACAGCCAAGCCCAAATGACCATTCCGCGTTTCTTCCAGACTACTTTACATTGCCTGGTTCAGTCCACTGGCAGCGTTCGCCCCTTGCACACCATACTTCTCCAATTCATTCTACCTCCTGCATGTCTCTCACCCTCCTGGATGATCAGGCCATATCTCAAATACTCTCTCACTCATTCCTTCTATCTCCTTCTCAACCTACCCGCTTCCCCTTTGTTCTCTGCAGATCTGACATGTCCATCCTCTCAGTCAGTCCTTCATCTATTCTTCCATAGGTTCAGATCAGACTTTGCCTACTACTACACCTCCCTTATACCCTGTCATTCCTTACAGGATCAGCCCGCCTCACACCACATACTGTCTTCAGGTACTTCAATGCCAGCGCGCTCACCCTCATCAGTTCTTTGTATTCAGGTCCCAAGACTCGCATCCATATAAGACCAAAGGGACTACTGTACCTTTCAACATACCCATCTTTGTCCTAACAGACACGACTTGTCCTTCAACACACCTCTCAGTGCAGGCAGGACCTTACCAGCCTCCCCTCACCCACCCTATGACTCACTGAGCCATTAAAGTTTCCATCGTTGCCAAGTCCCCTTTCAAGTCACTTAAATACTCCACTTCCTGCAAAGTCTCTCCATTGAAACTTACAGTCAAATGAATGATGATGATGATGATGATGATGATAATAATGATAATAATGATAATGATAATAATGCTAATGACAATAATGATAATAATAATAATGATTAAAGTAACAATGATAATGATATTAATGATAATGATAACAATAATAAGAATAATAATAATGATAATAATAATAATAACGACAACAACAACAATGGATAGTACTAACCATGACAAGGCTAGTAAAACTAACGCCTTACTATTACTAGCATCAACACCGTTGCTATTTCCATAACAATCATCGTTTCGTCACAGTTACCATCATCAGTCAAATTACTACTACACCATCGTGCAGTCAGTGAATGTATATCTGGGTCTGGTGGTTTGTGCCCCTCGAGCTTCGTCGAGTCCATTCTCCTGTGTGTGTGTGGTGCCTCCGAGCTCCCGCCTCCCTCCACAAGGGGTGGATGACAGCTCTCCTCGACACCTACTAGTGATATCAGACCCCCCAGCACATCATTTGTCACACTCGGTACGTGACGAACTTCGCCCTGTCCCTTCCTGATTAGGGTGAATGATTGATGGACAGACTTCCAGGGTAAACCATGCCAAAAAAAAATTGATCTTAATGATGTTTTCGTGAAAGTTTGGCCATACGCTCTAGCTAACGACCCCCCTTTACGATGAGGAAGACCAGCAATCATTATTAAAGTTCTTTCCGTCTCTTGCCCGTGTGAAAGGAGAATTTCTGCGAGGATGCTGTCATGAGCAGTAATCTCTTATGTATGAGAGAGAAGTGCAGTTTCATATGTACTCAGATGCGAACAGCACAGAGGACAAGTTTACTCGGCCAGCGTACGCGATCATGCAGATTTAATGGACTGGCAAAACAGTGAGGTGACGAAGCCACCATTACAAGACCGTCGATGTTTCTGACTAAGTTCCTGACTGACTTTGTTAAAGGGGAAACGCCAGTTGTACAGTTTCCACGTGAACGATGACGCAACCAAGCAGTGGAGCATTGCATTATGGTAGTCACTATCACAACCAAGCAGTGGAGCATTGCATTATGGTAGTCACTATCACAACCAAGCAGTGAAACATTGCATTATAGTAGTCACTATCACAACCAAGCAGTGAAACATTGCATTAAGGTCGTCATTATCACAACCAAGCAGTGAAACATTGCATTATGGTAGTCACTGTCACAACCAAGCAGTGAAACATTGCATTAAGGTCGTCACTATCACAACCAAGCAGTGAAACATTGCATTATGGTAGTCATTATCACAATCAAAGATGGAAAGTTGTATTAAGATAGTCATTACAACAAACAAGGTATGGAACAAACATTAAGATAATCATTATCATAACGGACCAATGGAACTTTGCATTCAGACAGTCATCATCACAACCAAGGAATGGAATATTGTAACAACATAACCACAAATGCCCTCAGTGTAATTTCTGAAGCAAAACAAGCAAGATGGTTCTATTCGTGCATTTCCGGAATCCCATAAGATTACGACAAGGCCTTATAGCAAAAGCCGAACTTAAATAACAGATTTAGGTGAGTAAACACCTTTTATATCTAGACATACGGTGGTGTGGGAGGGTTGGGTATGAATGGAACAAGCAATGCAGCCACCTTTTCCCCGGTGAATTCCTGGTATTACCATTCACTGGATACTTAAATCTGATAAGAGCTGCCTGCATCTTTACTTCACAGAACAGTTGAGTCAAACTGACACTCCCTCGTCCGCTTATAATGAAATTTCGAACCCTGTAGGGAGGAAGGCTTCAGAAAGGTAGCTGCTGATGCCAAATGGTCATAAACTTTTAGGAACAGGGAAACACGACTTTTTCTCTCTTTTGGTATTTGAAATTTCAGAGAGTAATTCTTTTTACCCTGACAGATTATCCTACTGTCTCCAAGGACGAACCCTAACCCATAATCAAGTGAAACATGATAACCAAACAAGGAAATGAATGAGTAATTATGTTAAATACCTCTCGCCGCCCAGCAGGTGTGAGGTTTAGGGTCATCAATTACAAATGTCGAGACTTTGGGGGGAATTGATTACTCTTGCCATTATTCTTTTTTCAAATCAGGCGACTGTACGCAAATGATCTCAGCGTTATGTTGTATCAAGGCACATATCGTCACTGTATGATCCCATAGTTTCCTTATATTATTCACCAGTCATTTTCATATGTTACACACACACACACACACACACACACACACACACACACACACACACACACGCGCACACTGATGACCACGCACAAGATGTGATAATGTTTCCTCAATGAAGGTCTGTCACTACAGTGTGTGGTAGTTCACCCTACCCTCCACATGTACCACCATGAGGTGTGGTTGTTACTTCTGGAAATGGGAAATAAAAGAATTTTAACTGCGGAGTCTGGAAAATGTTTGTATGAGGAAGTACGCGTCACGATCCTGATGCAAGGCCTGTGAAACCCGAGTGTATAAGGTCAAGGAGAGGTCAAAGAGCAGGAGGAGTGATCAGAAAAATAATGATACGTAACAGATCACAATAGCAGTAAGGAGACGAATGACAGTCAACTACCAGTTTCATATCGTTAGAGCGAACAGAATCACAATAGCAATAAGGAAATCAATGAGCGTCAACTACCAGTCTTACATCGTTAGAACGAGAGGAAAGGAACTTTTTTCACGAAGGAAGATTTCTCGTTAACGCAACACTCTTCTTGATTTCATGAATCTGCAAAATGTAAAGTTATTTTGTAGGTCATTTCATATTCTGAGTATTCATAATGTCACTGAAGCAATATCAAGGCAATATTTGTTTCCCTCTGGGTTACAACGGGATTTAATAATGGTCTCCAAGAAAACACACATACACACACACACACACACACACACACACACACACACATACACACACACGAGATGAGGCCCCACAAACTAAAAACTCCTTGTCCTGAAGGGCAAATAGATAATTACAATGTGTATTTACAGTATATTAAAATGAAGTCTTTACATTTTGTTCAGTTTCTT